>NW_016908928.1:258001-265321 GCF_001483705.2 Eufriesea mexicana
TGCCGTGTCCACTATTGATGGCCTACTCATCGCCATGCAGAACAGATTAGAGGTGAGTAGAGCGCAAAAATCCATAGAGTCGCAGTGTATAGCACAATAGTCAAAGATACCATATGCGAACATAGCAGTACGTAACATAAACGAACGTAGCATAACTCAACCTAACGTGCCGAGACCACCATTGCTGCCCCCCTCCCAGAGCCAAGCAGAACAAGTTAGAGGTTAGTATAGCGCAGAAATCAACGGTATAGCGTGCGCAGCGCGAAAGTCAAAGCTATCACATCAAAGAATAAACAATTGTAATATATCCAAACGTAGCCTAAGACAACCTTACGTGTCAAAACTACTATTGCTGGAATCGCCATTGTCGAGCAGAGTATAGTAGAGCACCGTAGAGCGCAGAGACCCACAGAATAGCAGTGTATAGCACAATGGTCAAGACAAACATGTACTAACTTAACAAAGCGTAGAGTAAGCGAACGTCACATGATTAAACCAGATGTGCCGAGACCAACATTGCTGCCCTCCGGAGACCGGAACACCACATAGAAGAGACGAGTAGTACCGCGGAAGTCTATATAATCTTAGTGTATAGCACAGAAGTCAAAGCTATCCTTTCCTAACCTTACCAAACGTAATATAACAAAACGTAGACTATCACAACCTAACGGGACGAGACCACCATTGCTGGCCTCCCCAGAGTGGAGCTAAATATACAAGTGCAAAGTAGAGAGTAGAAATGCTCAATGTGTACAGCACAAGCGTTAAAGCCATCCTAATCAAACATAGCATACCCTACCGAAACCAAGCGTAACATAACTCAATCAAACGTGCCGCCACCACTACTGCTGGCTTCCCGTGAGAGAAGCAGAACACATTAGAGCATAGTGGAGCGCAGAAATCGACTGTATATCAGTGTATAGCCCAAAAGTCAAAGCTATCATATTCCAACCTCACCAAACGTAGCGTAACCAAACGTAATACAACTCAGCCTAGTGTGACGAAACAACTAATGCTGCCCCCGCCATAGCCAAGTAGATCATGTTAGAGGGGAGAAAAGAGCAGAAATCCGTTGAATCGCACTGCATAGCTCAATAGTCGTAGCCCCCTACCATACGTAACATAAGGGAATGTAAATTGACTCAAACTTACGTGCCGTGACCACTACGGGTAGCCTCCACAGAGCCAAGCAGAATATACTACAGCAAAGTAGAGCGCAGAAATTCACCGAACAGCAGTGTATAACACAAAAGTCAAAGCCATCCTGATCAAACCTAACCTAACGCCACACAACAAAACGTAATCAAGCCCAATATACCGTACCACGATCGCAATTGCTGGCCTGCCAAGTGTCGAGCAGGATATAGTAGTCCAACGGGGAGCACAGAAATCCACCGAATGCAGTGCATAGCACAAAAGTGGAAGATTCCCTATCCTAACGTAACCAAATGTAACATAACCGGATATAACAGAACCAAAGGCATAACCTAAAACAAACTAACGCGCCGCGGAAACCATTTCAGGCCTCGCCAGAGCAAAGCGGAGAATATCAGATTACAGTAGAGCGTAGGAATCCACCGAAGAGCAGTGTATAGCACAAAAGTCTATGCTAACCTGTCCTAACATAACCAAACGTAACATAACCACGCGTAATCAATCACAAACTAACTCGCCGAGGCCACTGCTTCTGGCGTCCCCGTAACCAGCCGGAACATACTAGAACACAAGGGCTCAGATATCCACCGGAAAGCAGTGTATGCCAAGTAAGTCAAACTATCAATGCCAAACCCAGACTGACATATCCTAACTAAACGTAGCCTAACCAAAACTAACGTGCCGAGACCACCATCCTTGACCCCCCCCCCCCCGCCCTCAGAGCAAGGCAGAGCATATTAGATTACAGTAGAGAGCAGATATCCACCGAATATCTGTGTATAGCACAATGGTCAAAGCTATCCTATCCTAACCTAACCAAGCGTAGCATAAGCAAACGTAGCCTAATTGAACATAACGGGACGAGACTACTATTTCTGGCCTCCCCAGAGACAAGCAGGGCATATCAGTGCACAGCAGAGCGCAGGAACCAACCGAATAGCAGTGTACAGCTCACAAGTTGAAGACAACCTTTCCAAACCTGACATATCATAACATAACCAAACAGAACCTAACAGAACCTAACGTGCCGAGACTTCCCTTGCGGCCCACCACAGAGCCAAGCAGAAGATATTGGAGCCGAATAGGGCGCAGAGACGCATAGAATCGCAGCGCATAGCACAATGGTCGTACCTACCCTATCCAACATGTCCATACCTAACATAATAATTCGTAGCTTAACTCAACCTAACGTCCCGAGACCACTCTTGCTTGTCTCCCCAGAACCACGCAGAGTTTACTAGAACAGAGTAGAGCGAAATAATACACAGCAATGCTGTGAATAGCGCAAAGTGCAAGGAATTCTTACCGAGCGTGCCCTAACCGAACCTAACCGAACGTAGCATAACTGAACCTAACGTGCAGCGAATACAATTGCTGGCCTCCTCAGAGCCAAGCCCATCGCAATAGGTGAGAGTGGAGCGCAGATCTCCATGGAATACCGTGTATAGCAGAGAAGACAATGCTACACTACCCTACCCCAAACTAGCCAATACCTTCCGAACGCAACATAACTCAACATAAAGTGACGCGATAGATATTGCTGGCGTCCACAGCGACATGCGAAACATGCTAAAGGAGTGTAGAGCATAGAAATCCGTAGATTAGCAGTGTATAGCTGAAAAGTCAAAGCAATCCCATCCTAACCCAAACTAAACTAATATAACCAAGCGTAATCTAGCTCAAGTTAACGAGCCGCGACCACTAATACTGGCCTGCCAATAGTCCAGCAAAACATATTAGAGAGGAGCGCGGCGCAGAAGCTCACAGACTAGCAGTGTATAGCGGAATTGCCGAATATAACCCCATCCACCCAAACTAACCAAACCTAATCGAACGCAACCCAACTCGACATATCGTGCTGAAGCCAATGTTGCTGCCGTCCTCTGCGCGAAGCAGAATGTGCTAGAGCAAGGCAGAGCGCAGAAATCTACATAATAGCAGCGTATATCGCAAAAGACAAAGCCATCCTCAGCGAACATATCCTAACCTAGCGTAACCGAACGTAGCGTAACTAAACCTAACGTAACACGACCACTATTGATGGCCTCCCCAGAGCCAAGCAATGTATAGTAGGGCAATGAAGATGGCACAAATTGCACCGAATAACAGGGTACAGCACGGAAGCCGAAGCTGCCCTAGCCAAACGTAGCCTAACATAATATAACCGAACGCAACCTAACTCAAACAAACATGCCACGACCGCAGCTGCTGTCCACCCAAGTGCCGAGCGGTGCATAGTAGAGTGTCATAGAGCGCGGAAATCCACCGAATAGCAGTGTTCAGCTCAAAAGTCAGAGCTTTCATATCCTAATCTAACCACACGTAACATTGCCGAAGGTAACATGGCTGAACCTGACGTGCCGAGACCACCATCGCCGGCTTCCGCAGAGCGATGCAGAACGTACTATAGCACAGTAGGTGGCAGAAGTCCACCTAACATATGCGTATAGCACAAAAGCCGAGGCTACCCTAACCAAATTTGGCCTGCCCTGACATAACCGAACGTAACATACCTCAAAGTAACGTGCCGAGACCAATATTCCTGGCATCCGCAGAGCCAAGCAGAACACGTTAGAGCACAGTAGAGCACCGATATCCACCGGATAGCAGTGTATAGCACAAAAGTCATTGCTACCCTGTCTTATTATAGCCAATCGTGGCATAACCGTATGTAACCTTCGTAAACCCAAGGTGCCGAGATCATTTTTGCTGGCCTCAACATAGCCACGCAGAACATACTATAGGAGGGTAGAGCGCCGTATTCCATAGAGTCTGAGTGAATGGCAGAAAAGCCAAAGATATCCAAACCTGGCTCAAGCAAACATATCCTAACCGAACGTTACCAAACTCAAACCAACGTGACTCGGCCGCCATTTCTGGCATCTCCAGAGCAAAGCAGACCACATTAGAGCACAGTAGATCACAGAAACACACCGACAATCAGTGTATAGCACAAGACTGGAAGCTATCCCATCCTAACCTTAACTAAGGTAGCGTAGCCATCCGCATCTTAAGACATCCTTACGTGCTGGTACCACTATTGCTGCCATGCACAGAGCCAAGCAGAATACACTAGAGCAGAGTAGAGCGCAGAAGTCCACCGAGTAGTAGTGCATACCGCAATGGGCAAAGCTATTCTACCCAAACCTAAACAATCGTAGCATAGCCAAGCGTAGCCTAAACCTATCTTGTCGTGGCCACTGCTACTGGCCACCCTATCTTATGTTAGGAAATGATAGCCTTGACTTCATTGACACACACTGCTATTAGGAGCATTGCTGCGCTGTACTGTGCGCTAGGGTGTTCTGCTTGGATCTGGGGAAGCCAGCCGTTGTGGTCTCGGCTCCTTATGATGAAATAGGCTACGTTAGGATAGGATGGGTGCGGTCAGTCTATTTTTGGATATCTACGACTTTTGTGCTATACGCTGCAATGCGGTGGATTTCTGCGCTCTACTGTGCTCTACTATTTTCCGTTTGGCCCCGGCGAGGCCAGCAATGGTGGTCTCGGCGCGCTAGGCAGAGTGCAGTTACGTTTGGATTGGTTTGGTTGTGTTACGCTCGTCTAAGGTAGCATTGACTTTCCCGCTGGAGAGTGTTACTCGAAGTATTTCCGCGCTCCACCGTGCTGTACTACATTGTGCTTGGCCCTGGGATGCCAGCAATAGTGGTCCCGGCACGTTAGGCTGAGCTGTGCAACGTTCGGTTACGATACGTTTGGCTAGCTTAGGATGGTGTAGCTACGATTTTTGTGCTACGCACTGCTGTTCAGTGGATTTCTGCGCTCCACTGTGCTGTAATATCTTCTACTTGGCACTGGGGAGCACAGCAATAGCTGTCTCGGCACGTTAGTTTGAGATATGTTACGTTCTGTTAGGTTAGGTTATGTTTCGTTCGATCAGGGTAGCTTTGACTTTCGCACTGTACAAAGCTTTTCGGCGCTTTCCTGCGCTCAACTGTGCTCTAATATATTCTGCTTGGCTCTGGGGAGGACAGCAGTAGGCGTCTGTGCACGTTAGGCTGAGATCCGTTACGCTGGGTTAGATCAGGTTAGGCTTAGTTAGGTTATGATAGCTTTGACTTTCGTGCTCCACACTGTTATGAGGCGGTTTTCCGGGCTCTATTGCGCTCTAGTATATTCTGCTTGGCCCTGGGTAGGCCAGCAATAGTAGTCGCGGCAACATGTGATGAGATATGCTATGTTCGGGTAGGTTATATTGGTTTGGGTTAGGTTCGGATGGCTTTGACCTACTGCTGTACATTGCGATTATGTGGATTTTTGCGCTCTACTCTCCTCTAACATGTTCTGCTCGGCTCTGCGGAGGGCATCATAAGTTGACGCGGGGCGTTTGGTTGAGTTAAATTACGCTCGGATGTCTTACGGTCTGTTACGTTAGGATACGGTAGCTTTGACTTTTTTACTACGCATTGTTCATCGAAGCATTTATGCACTCTACTGTTCTCTAATATCGTCTGATTTGATCTGGGGGGACCAGCAATTTTGGCCTCGGGGTGTTAGGTTGAGTTATGATACGTTTTGCCATGTTACGTTGGTATGGGTTAGCTGTGGTTATCTTTGACTTTTCTGCTGTACACTGCGATTCTATGGATTTCCGTGCTCTACTATCCTATAGAATATTCTAGTCGGCTGTGTGGAGGCCTGTAATAGTGGTCGCGGCCCGTTAGATTAAGTTAGGGAACGTTTGGTTGTGTTAAGATTGGATGGGTTGGGATCGGATACCATCGCCTTTTGTGCTGTACACTGCAATGCAGAGGATTCCTGCTTTCTACTGTACCCTAGCATAATCTGCGCGGCTCTGGCGATGGCAGCAATGGTGCACGCGGCACGTTATGTAGAGTTAGACAACGTTTGGTTTGGTTACGTTAGTTTGGGTTGGGTCCGGGTACCTTCGACTTTTCAGCTGTAGACTGTGATTCCAAGGATTTCTGAGCACTACTCTCCTCCGCTACGTTGTGTTCGGCTCCAGGGAGCCCAGCGACAGTGATCGCGCAAGTTTGGTGGAGTCAGGTTGCGCTTGGTTATATTACGATGTGTTGGCTTAGGGGATGATAGCCTTGCCTATTGTGCTGTATACTGCCATTCGGCGGACTTCTGTGCTCTACTGTCCTCAAGTATAGTCTGCTGGGCTGTGGGGAGGCAAGCGATAGTGGTTGCGGCACGTTAAGTTGAGTTAGGCTACGTTTGGTTATTCTATGTTAGTCTGGGTTAGGTTCGGATAGCTTCGACTTACGAGGTGTGCACTGCCGCTCGGTGGGTTTCTGAACGCTACTGTGCTCTAATATGCCCTGCTTGGCTCTGGGAAGGCCAGCAATAGTGGTCTCTTCTCTTCAGGATGAGTTAGTGTACTTTTGGCTACGATACATGTTGCAGGTTAGGAAAGGATAGCTTTGACTTTTGGGCTATACACGGATATGCGGTTGATTCCTGCGCTCTACTGTGACCTTATGTGTTCCGCTTCGCCCTCGGGATGCCAACAATAGTGGTCGTGGCACGTATGTTGAGTTATATTTCGTTTGGTTCAGTTAGGGTAGGTTATGTTTTGTTACGCAGGATTTGTCGCTTGTTCCATACACTGCCACTCCGTTGTTTTCAGCGTTCTACATTGCTCTGCTATACTCGGCCTGGCTCTTGTGAGGCCAGAAATATTTGTCGTGGCACCACAGTTTTGGTTACGTTACGTTTGGTTATGTTACGGTTGTACAAGTTAGTAGATTGTAGCTTCGACTTTTGTGCTATACACACAAATTCGATGGATTTCTCTGCTATACTGTGCTCTATTATGCTTTGCCTTGCACAGGACAGGCCAAAAAATGGCGGCTGCGGCATGTTAGGTTGTGTTAGTTTACTTAAGGCTAGCTTATGTTAGCATGCGTGAGGCCTAGATGGCTTTGATTTTTCCGCTATACATTGCTATTCTGTGGATTTCTGCGACCTACTCACTTCTAATATTTTCTGCATGGCTCTGGGGTGTCCAGAAATGGCGGGCGCGGCGCGCTGTGTTGTTTTATATTATGTATGGTTAGATTAGATTTGGCTAGTTTGGTATGGGACTGCTTTGACATTTGTGCTGTACACCGCAATTCGGTGGGTTCCTGCGCCCTACTCTTATCTAATATCTTCTGCTTTGCTCGTGGAGGGGGGGGG
>NW_016908928.1:266285-270152 GCF_001483705.2 Eufriesea mexicana
GCGATCTACTGTGCTCTAGTATATTCTGCTTGGCTCTGTGTATGCCAGCAGTGTTGGTCTCGGCACGTCAGTCTGTGTTAGTTTGCGTTTGGTTATGTCAAGTTTGGTTAGGTTAGGATAGGATAGCTTAGACTTTTGCGCTATACACTGCTGTTCGGCCTATTTCTGCGCTCTACTGTGCTCTGATATGCTCTGCTTGGAGCTGGGGAGGCCAGCAATAGTGGTCGTGTCACGTTTCGCTGGGATACGTTACGTTTGGCTAGGTTACGTTGTGCCATGTTATGTTAGGATGTCTTTGACTTTTGTGCTTTGCACATCAGTGCGGCGGGGTTCTGCGCTCTGTTGTGCTGTAGAATATTCTGCTTTGCTCTGTGGAGGCTAGCAATAGTGGTGTAGGCACGATAGGTTGTGTTAGGTTACGTTTGGATATATTGCGTTTGGCTATGTTAGTATACGGTAGCCTTGGGTTTTGCGCTACGCACGGCTATTCGGTGGACTCCTGCGCTCTTCATTGCTCAACTGTTCTCTGCTCTACTCTGGAGAGGCCAGGAATAGAGGTCTCGGCACGTTAGGTACAGTTAGATTCCGCTCGGCTTGGCTTGGTTGGGATATGTTTGGCTAGGATAGCTTTTACTTTCGTGCTATACACTGCTATTCGGTGTATTTCTGTTCTCTACTGTTATCTAATATTATCTGCTTTGCTCTGGGGAGGCCAGAATTGTTGTCCGCGGCGCGTTAGTTTGAGATGTATAACGGTCGGTTATGTTACGTTTGTCTTTGTTGGTATAGAGTAGCCTCGAGTTTCATACTATGCACTGCGACTGTGTGTACCTCTGCGCTTTACTCTCCCTTAATGTGTTCTGCTTGGTTCCGAGGAGGACAGCAATAGTGTTATCGGCACTTTAGAATTGTTTGGTTACGTCTGGACAAGATACGTTTGGATCGATTCGTATAGGATAGCAATGAGCTGTGTGCTGTACACTGCTATTCGGTGGATTTCTGCGCATTGCTGTGCGCTAATATGCTCTGCTTGGCTCAGGGAAGCCCAGCAATAGTGGCCGCGGCACGTTATCTTAGGCTATGTTGCGTTTGGTTATGATACAGTTTGTTGTGTTTGTTGTGTTAGGAAACGGTGTCTTATCTATCGCGCTATACACTTCTACTCGGTGATTTCTGCGTTCTACTGTGCTGTAATGTTTTCTGCTATGCCATGTGTGTACAGTTATAATGGTCTAGGCACGTTAGGTTGAGTTACGTTACGGTTGGTTGTGACATGTTTTGATCGGTTACGCAAGTGTTGCTGCGACTTTTGTGCTATACACGTTTATTCGACGGATTTCTGCGCTCTACTGGGCTGTCCTACAGCCTGCTAGTATCTGGGGAGGTCAGCTATGGTGCTCGCTGCACAATAGGTTTTGCTACGCTGTGTTTGGCAATGTCACGATTGGTTAGGTTAGGATAGGTATGCTTCGACTCTTATGCTACAGACCGCAATTCGGTGGACTTAAGCGCTGTACATGGCTCTACTATACTCTGCTCGACTCTGGGGAGGTCAGCTATGATGCTCGCTGCACAATAGGTTTTGCTACGCTGGGTTTGGCAATGTCACGATTGATTAGGTTAGGATAGGTATGCTTCGACTCTTATGCTACAGACCGCAATTCGGTGGACTTAAAGGCTGTACATTGCTCTACTATACTCTGCTCGACTCTGGGCGAACAGCAATATCTGTTGTGGCACGATATGAAGAATTGGGTTACGTTTGATTGTGTTACGTTTTGGCCATGTTAGGGTAGTGTTGCTTTGTCTTTTGTGCTATGCACTGCTACTCGGTGGATGTTTGCGCTCTACAGTGTTCGAACGTAATCTGCTCTGCCCTGGGGATGCCAGAAGTAGCTTTCTCTGCTCGTTAGCCTGAACCAGGCTGCGTTTTGTTAGATTACGTCTACTTGGGTTAAGTCTGAGTAGCTCTGACATTCGTGGTATACACTGCTATCCGCTGGAGTCCTGCGCTCCGCTGTGCTCTAGTATAATCTGCTCGAACCTGGGAAGGGCGGCAATAGCGGTCCCTGCACGGTAGGTTTAGCTACTGTCCTCTTATATGTTCTGCTCGGCAACGCAGGGGCCAGTAATAGTGGTGCCGGCAGGTTAGTTTGAGCTGTGCTACGTTCGGTTATGTTACGCTTGGGAGGTTAGGATAGAATAGTTCTGGAGTTTGTGCTATACACACCTATCCAAGGATTTCTGCGCCCTACTTTGTTCTAATATATTCTGCTTGGACCTGTGGAGGCCAGCAAAGGTAATATCGGCACGTTAGTTTGAGATATGTTAAGTTTGCCTGGTTTATGTTGGCCTATGCACGGTATGGGTAGCTTCGACTATAGCCTCATACACCGTTTTTCGGTGGATTTCTGCAGTCGACTGCGATCTACTACATTCTGCTTCGCCCTTGGGAGGCCAGGAATTGTGGCCGCGACACGTTTTGTTGAGTTAGGCTTAGTTTGACTATGCTAAGTTTGTATATATTAGGATAGAATAGCTTTGACTTTTGTGCTATACGCTGCTATTCGGCGGACTTCTGCGACGTACTGTTTTCTGATATTCTCAGTTTGGCACTGTGGAGGCCCGCGATAGTGATCTCGGCACGTTAGGTTGAGATATGCTACTATCGGTTAGGTTAGGTTATGTCAACCTCGTTCCGGTTATCATCGACTTTCGTGCTATTCACTGCAATGCGGAGGATTTCTGCGAACTAATGTGCTCTAGTACGCTATACACGTCTTTGAGGTTGTCATCAGTAGTTGCCTCTTCATGTTAGGTTGAGTTATACTACGCTTGGAATTGTTATATTTGGCTGCGTTAGGATAGTCTACTTTGACCATCTCTCTGTACACAGATTTTCGTTGGATATGTGTGATCTACATATCTCTAACATATTCTGCATGTCACCGCGGATGCCAGCAGCAGTGGTCACGGCACGTTATGTTGAGTCATGCTACGATTGGTTCGGTTAGGCTATGACAGGTTGGGTTAGGGTACCACCGACATTTGTGCTATACACCGCTGTTCGATTGATTTCTGCGCTCTACATTGCTGTACTATTCTCTGCACGACACGGAGAGGCGAGCGACATTGGTCGCGTCCCGCCAGGTAGTGATAGGTTACGTTCGGATAGGTTAGGTTAGGCTAACTTCGGTTAGGATGGGTCCGACTTTCGCGCTATACACAGTTTTTCTGTATATTTCTGTGATTTAGTGTGCTCTACTACATTCTGCGTTGCTCTGGGGTGACCAGGAGCGGTGGTCGGGGCACGTCATATTGTGCTATGCTGCGTTCGGGTAGGTTAGATTAGGTCAGGTTAGGTTAGGATGTCTGCGGCTTCGGCGCTATTCTCTGCAATGCTATGGATTTCTGCGCTCTAATGTGCTCTAATATGCTCTGCTTGGCTCTAGGGATGCCAGTAATATTGGTCTCGTCTCGCTACGTTGAGCTTCTCAACGTTTGGATAAGTTGGGCTAGATCAAGTTAGGTTGGGATATCTTTCGCAATTGTGTTATACAGTGCTATCCGGTGGACTTCATCTTTTTACCTTGATCTAGTGTATTCTGCTTTCCTCTGCGGGGGCCAGCAATAGTGTTCTCGGCGCGATAGGTTCAGACATGTTACGTATGCCTTTGTTACTTCTGGCTATGTTAGGAAAATGTAACCTTGACTTTTTGGCTACACATTGCTACTCGGTGGGTTTCTGATTTCTACTGTACCCTAATAAGTTCTGCTTGGATCTGGGACCGGGGGCAGCAATATTGTTCACGTCACTTTATGTTGAGTTACATTACGTTTGGGTTGCTTATGTTAGGAACGTTTAGG
>NW_016908928.1:270288-297009 GCF_001483705.2 Eufriesea mexicana
ATGTTATTCCCGGAGGGGCTAAGGTTAGAGACGACGCGCACGTGCGACGTCGCCATGCCGCGGGTGAGGGAGTCACCTTCGCGGGGTGCAGTGCACTGGTGGTCGGCCGAAATCGCGCAGCTGCGTCAGCTCTACGTTCTCGCCTGTCGCCAGTACACGCGGGCGCGGCGTCCGCGACGCCCGGTGACCGCAAAGGATATCGCGTGGCATTCTCGCAGGTACCGGTTTGATGAAGGCGATCTCGGGAGGGAGATTTACGGAGCCAAAACTCGGCAATGAGACGAGCTCCTCGCGAGGCTCGAAAGCGATCTGTGGGGACGCCCTATAAATTTTTAATGGGGAAGCTAAGGACATGGGCGCCCCCCGTGACCGAGCGTATGGACCCCGAGCTCCTGCGGCGTTTGATCGACACCCTCTTCCCGGTGGTGGCGGAGGATGGGGTGCAACCCGTTGCAGTGCGAGCGGAACTTGTCGTATGGTCCGACGAGCTGGGTGTCTCGTGCGAGTAGTTAGGCCGTGCGGTCGTTAGGATGGCAGCGAAGAGCACTGCCCCCTGCCCGGACCGCATCCCAGGCCGAGCCTTTGCACTGTGTCCATTCCCGGCATGCTGCAGGAGAGCCAGGGCCGTGCTGATCCCGAAACCAGGGAAGCCGCCGGAGTCTCCGAAGGCATACCGGCCGATATGCCTTCTCGACGAGGCGGAAAGCTCTTCGAGCGCATTGTAGCTGCCCGCCTCCGAGCGCATTTCGCGGACGTGGGTCCCGATCTCAGCCTCAGCCATTTCCGATTCCAGCAGGGTCGGTCGTCGAACGACGCGACTGTGCGCGTTCGTACCATGTCGGAGGCTGCCGTTGACCGGGGCGGGGTGGTGCTGGCACTCGGTGTGGGTATTGCCAAAGCCATCAACACCCTGCCCTGGGCCGCCATCCAGTATGCCCTGTTCTACCACAGGGTCCCCCAACACATGATGGCGGAGATCGGCGACTATTTGGGGGAGCGCTCGATCGAGTATCACGGGCGGTACCCGCCCGTCGTGCGGGCGACGAACTGCGGGGTTCCACAGGGATCGGCACTCGTGTCGATCGTCTGAGACCTCGCGTACGACGCCCTGTTGCGCACTTCCCTCCACCTGGGCGTGAGCCTCACGAGTTACGCGGACGACACGCTGGCGATGGCCGCCGGGTCAAATTAGGAGGAGGCCACACTGCGCGCGGAAGGCGGCGTGGCCCACGTCGCGAATAGCATCCAGCGGCTGCGGCTGAGTATCTCCGCCGAGAAGACTGTGGCAATGTGGCTTTGGCATCGGCACTACGGGAAGCCGCACAAGTCGCTCATGCGCGCGGGGAACGTTGTGGTCGAAGTGCGGCACCGGATGAGATATCTCTGTCTCGTCCACGATAGCCACTGGATGTTCGACGAGCATTTCTCGCGCTGGAACCATGCATGGAAGGTATGGCGGGTGCGCTGTGTCGCCTGCTTCCCAACCTGGTAGGCCAGACGGGAGGGTGCGACGCCTCTACACGGGAGTCGTTCGCTCGGTGGCACTTTACAGGGCTCCGATCTGGGCGAACGACCTGGTCGCTAGTAAGCGCAGTCTGGCGATTCTCCGGGTAGTCGCTCGCAGGATGGCGCACAGGGTCGTGCGCGGTTACCTCAAGATATCCCACGAGGCGGCGATGGTCCTGGCGGGTGTCTCGCCGTTCGAACTGCAAGCGGTGGGGGAGGCCAGTATCTACGTGCTCCTACCCACTGGCGGCGGCGGTGCTCCTGAAGAAGAGGCCGTTTCGTTGAAGCGAAGGGTGCGACAGACCGTGATGACCGCCTGGCGAGCTCGGCTGAGGAAGCCGAGGAGCCGGCGGCACCGGGCGATCGAGTCTGCGCCCCCGCGCTGGATGCACGGGGGCGCAGCGGCAGGCGGCACACTTTCCGCTTGACACTGGTGCTAACCGAGCACGGGTGCTTCGGTGAGTACCTGCGTCGTATCGGGCGAGAGCGAGAGACGCGTTATCATCACTGCAGGGAAGGGCGGTACATTGCGCAGCACACGCTGGAGGAATGTGCGCCGTTTGCTCGCGAGCTCCAAGTACTTTGTCGCGTGGTGTGTCGGCACCTGCCACTCTCCGTCGTCGTGGCGCGGATGACGGAGAACTTAGGTGCGTGGCCTGCAGTAGCCTCCTTCTGCGAGGCGGTTATGATACAGAAGAAGGCCGCGGAGGGAGCCCGCGAGCGGAGCACGTGCTCCTCGCGTGTAGGACGGCGGTGGCTGCAAGCGCGTGGCCAGGGGCGCCGCGCGCACGGCAGTAAGTCTTAACGCGTCAGATCTCCGCCTTTGCGAGCGACCATGTACTTACGGCCGGGGAGACCGTCTCTCTCTGCCGTTGTAACCTAGGTCAGGGTGAACACATGCTGGCGTGCGGGGGCCCGTCTGTTCGAGAGACCGTGGTGCGGGCGCGCAGCGTCCGCAGTGTTTGCTTGCGTTGCAATGCAGTGGTATGCATGTTGTGTGTGCCTGTAATTGACCCGTCTCGCGCGCATGGACATGAAAGTTTCGGGTGCGGTTTCCCGTCGCGCCGGGAGGGAACAGCGTTCGCTTGGCGGGGGCGTCCTGGCAATAGCGCCGCCGCGAAGTCAAGGGCGCACCGAATGTGATGGGCTGGACATCGTGGGTATTTCAGTAGGTAAAAATCACACATAACCCCGCCCGCTCAACTAAGGGGGCCGGGTATCTTTGGATGATTTCCCTCACGTGAAAAAGAATAGGTTAGGATATGCTTGGTCAGGATAGCTTTGACTTTCGTGCTATACACTATTATCCGGTGGATTCCTGTGATGTACTGTGCCCTACAACGTTCTGCTTGGCTGTGGGGTGTCCAGAAGCAGTGGCAGCTGCACGATACATTGTATTATGCTACCTTCGTTTCGGTCAGGTTAGGTCAGGTTTGGTTAGGATATCTTCGGCTTCTGTGCTGTTCACAGCAATGCGGTTGATTTCTGCGCACAACTGTGATCTAGTACACTCTGCTTGGCTCTGTGCATGCCAGCAATAGTTGCCTCGTCATGTTAGGTTGATTTGGGTAAAGTTTGGGTACGTTACGTTTGGGAAGGATAGGTTATGCTACTTCGACTCTTGTGATTTACACTGCTTTTCCGTGGATTCCTGTGATCCGCTGCGCATTACTACAATCTGCTTGGCTCTGGAGGGACCAGCAACAGAAGTTCCGGCTCGTTAGGTTGATTTAGGCTATGTTTGCTTATGATACGTTTGGCCATGCGAGGAGGGAATCGTTTAGACTTTTGTGCCATGCACTGCCATTCGGAGGATTTATGAGCTCCACATTGCTTTACTACAATCTACTAGGCTCTTGGAAGCAAGCAATGGATTTCGTGGCACATTAGGTTGCGTTAGGTTATATTCGGTTAATATAGGTTAGGTTCTGCTTGGTCAGGGTAGTTTCTGCTTTCGTGCTGTACACTCGTAACCGAAGTATTTCCGCGCTCGACTGTGCCCTACTATACTCTGCTTTGCCCAGGGTCGTCCAGCAATAATGGCCGCGACACGTTATGTTGGGTTAGGCTACGTTTGGTTGGGTTATGTCAGTTTTGGTTAGTTACGGATAATTATGACTTTTGTGTAATATACTGTGATTCTATGGATTTCTGCGCTCATCAGTCCTCTAATATTCTCTGCTCGGCTCTTGGGAGGCCAGCAATTGTGATAGAGGTACGTTAGTTTGTGTTATGTTGCCTATGATTATGATAACATTGGATTTATAAGGATAGGGTAGCCATGACTTTTGTGCTATGCACTGCTATTCGGAGGATTGCTGCTCTCTACTGTGAACTAACATATTCTGCCTTGCTCTGGGGAGGCCAGAAATATTAGTATCGTCACGCTACTTTGAACTACACAACGTAAGGGTAGGTTAGGTTCGGAAGAGTTAGGTTAGGGTATCCTTCACTTTTGTGCTATGCACTTCAATGCTGTGGATTTCGGCTCTCTACTGTGCTCTAGCATATTCTGCTTTGCCCTGAGGAAGTCAGCAACAGTGTCCTGGGCGCGTTAGGTTTATATACGCTACGTATATTCATATTAGGTTTGGTTAGGTTAGGATACGATATCCTTGACTTTTGCGCTATAGACGGCTATTCGGAGGTTTCCTGCCATTTACTCTGCTATAATATGTTCCGCTTTGCTCTGCGGGGTCAGTAACATTGAGCACGTCGCGTTATATTCAGATGCAATACGTTTGGATAGATAAGGTTGGGTTAAGTTAGGTATGGTTGTGTTTGACTTTTCCGCTGTACACTGCACTGCGGTGGATTTCTATGCACTGCTGTGCTCTCCTACATTCTGCTTGGCCTTGAGGATGCCAGCAATAGTGGTCGCGGCACGATATGATTAGTTAGGCTGCGTTTCGTTAGGTTATGTTAACATGTGTTTGTTTCGGATATCTATGTCTTTTGTGGTGTAGACTGCGAGTTCATTTACTTCTGCGCTCTACTCTCCTCTCACATCTTCTGCTCGATTCTGGGGATGACGGCAATAGTGGTCGTGGCACGACATGTCGCGTTATTCTACATTTGGTTATGTTGGATTGGTTCTGATTAGGTTAGGGTGTCCACGGCTTTTGCACTATTCGCTGCAGTGCTGTGGATTTCTGCATTCTACCGTGCACTGGTACATCCTGGCTGCCTATGAGGAGGACCACTATGGTGGTCTCGTCAAATTAGCTTGTTCTATGTTGCTTTTGGGTATGTTACGTTTGGCTTGGTTTGTGGAGGCTACTTCGACTTTTGTGCCTTTCACTGCTTTTCGGTGGATTTCTGCTCTCTGGAGTGCCCTAATATGCTTTGATTGTCTCTGCAGAGGCCAGCAATATTGTTTTCGTCACGTTATATTGAGCTATACTACGTTTGTATGGATTAGGTTAGTTCAATTTTGGTAAGGATATGTTAGACTTTTCTGCTGCACACTGCAATGCGGCGAATATCTGCGCTCTGTTGTGCTCTTGTATATTCTGCTTTTCTCTGTGGAGGCCAGCAGCAGTCGTCGCGGCACGTTGCTATGAGTCAGGCTACATTTGTGAAGGTTAAGTTAGTTCGGGTTTGGTTTGGTTAGCTTTGACTTTTCCGCCGTACACTGCGATGCTGTGGATCTCGGCGCTCTGCTCTCCTATAATATTTTCTGCTTGGCTCTGTGGAGTCCAGCAAGAGTGCTAGCGGCATGTTAGTCCTGAGTTAGGTACACGTTTGGTTTTGTTACGATTTGTTTGGTTAGGATAGTCTGGCTTTGAATTTTGTGTTATGCACTGCTATTCGGATGGCTTCTGCGCTGCACTGTGATCTAGTATTTTCAACTTGGACCTCTGGAGGTCAGCAATATTGGTCTCCTCACGTTATGTTGGGTTACACTACGGTTGGATATGTTAGGTTAGGCAATGTTAGGTCTGCATATCTTTGACTTTCGAGCTATACACTCCAATTCGGTGGATTCCTGCGCTCTGCCGTTACGTAGTGTTTTCTGCTTATCTCTGTAGAGGACAGCAGTATTGGCCTCGGCACGTTAGGTTGTGTTATGTTACGTTCGGTTCGTTTAGGTTGAGTTCATTCCAGTAAGGATAGCTTTGACTTTCGTGTTATACACTGTTGTTCGGTGGATTTCAGCACTCGAATGCGCCCTTCTGCATTCTGCTTTGCCCTGGGGACGCCAGCAGTGGTGGCCACGGAACGTTACGTTGACGTAGCTTACGTTTTGTTAGGTTATGTTAGCATCGGTTAGGTCTGAATACATATGACTTTTGATTTATACACTGCGATTATATGGACTTCTGCGCCCTACTGTCCTCTATTAAGTCCTGCTCTACTCTACGGATGCCAGCAACAGCGGTCGGGGTACGTTTGTTTGAGTTATGTTACGTCTGGTTACGTTAAGATTGGATATATTAGGATAGAACTTCTTCGACTTTTGTGCTACACACTGCTATTCCCTGCATTTCTGGTCTCTAACGCGCCCTAGTATGATCTACTTGGCTCCGGCAGGCCAGTAATAGTGTTCTCGGGTGGTTAGGTTGCGTTGGGTTACGTTTCGCTAGGTTAGGTTGGGATGGTTTGGTTAGGATTTCTTCGACTCTTGTGCTATACACTGACATTTGTTGGATTGCTGCGCTCTACGTTGCTCTACTGTTCTCTGCTCAACTCTGGGGACGCAAGCAATTGTGGCCGTGGCCGCTTAGGTTGCGTAAAGATTCATTTGGCTGGGTTAAGTTAGCTTAAGTTTTACTCTTGTGCTATACACTGCGAAACGGTGTATTTCTGCGCACTACTGTGCTCTTGTACACTCTGCTTGCCCTTGTATATACCAGCAATATCAGTCTCGTCACCATAGGTAGAGTTAGGTTAGGTTTTGTATGTCACGTTTGGCTAGGTCAGGGTAGGCTACTTCGACTTTTGTGCTAAGCACTGCTATTCGTTGGACTTCTGCGTTCTAATGTGCTCTAACATGCTCCGGTTGGCCCCGCGGAGGCGATCAATAGCGGACGCGACAGGTAATGTTGGGTTATGCTGCGTTTGGTTAGGTTAGATTAAGTCGGGTTAGGTTACGCTATCTACGGATTTTGTGCAATCACTGCAGTGAGATGAATTTCTGCGCTCTAATGTGCGCTGGTACATTCTGCTTGTCTCTGTTGAGGCCAGGAATTGTGGTCAAGTAATGTTTGCTTCAGTTAGACTACGTTTGGGCTTGTTACGTTTGGCTAGGTCAGGATGGGCTTCTTTGACTTTTGTGCTATACAGTGCTGTTCCGTGGACTTCTGTGCTCCACTGTGCTCCACTATCTTCTACTTGGCCCTGGCTAGGTCAGCAATAGTGGTCGCGGCACGTTATGTTGGGTTAGGCTACGTTTGGTTATGTTATGCTTGTGTGGGTTAGGTTCGGGTAGCCAAGCCTTTTCTGCTACACACTGCATTTCTGTGGAATTCTGAGCACTATTCTCCTCCACTGTGACCCGTTTGGCTCCGGGAGGGCAGTAACAGTGCTCGCAGCACGTTAGGTATAGTTAGGTTGGTTTCGGATACATTACGATTGTCTATGTTACGATAGGGTAGCTTTGACCCTTGTGTAGTACTCTGCTATTCGGTGAATTTCTGCGAACTGCAGTGCACTAATATTTTCTGCTCGGTTGTGTGGAGGCCAGCAATAGGTATAGCGGCACGTAGGGTTGAGTAACGTTACGTTTGCTTAGGCATCGTTATGTTAAGTACGGCAAGGACAGACAAGACTTTCGGGATGCACTCCGTTATTTGGTGGGCTTCTGCGCTCTACTGCGCTTTACTATACTCTGCTTGGCCCTTTGTTGGTCAGCAATAGTGGTTGCGGCAGGTTGTGCTTTTCTAGGCTACGTTTTGTTAGGTTATATTGGTTTGCGTTAGGTTCGAGTAGCTTCGACCTTTCTGCTGTACACTGCGATTTTATGGATTTCTATTGTCTACTCTCCTGTAATACGTTCTGCTCGGATTTGAGGTGACCCGAAATAGATGTCGCGGCACTTTAGATTGAGTTATGTTACGTTTGGTTATGTTACGATTTCCTTGGCTAGGTTGGGGTATCTTCAACTCTTGTGCCGCACACTACTACTCGGTGGATTTCTGCGATATACATTGCAATAAGGTGCTCTGCCCGCCTCTGGGGTAGCCAGCATTAGTGGTCTCGCCCAGTTAGGATGAGTTATATTACATTTGGTTAGTTTAGGATTGAAGAGCTTTGAGGTTTGCGCTATGCGCTATTATTATGTGGATTACTGCGCTCTACTGTAACATAATATTTTCTACCCGGATCTGGAGAGAGCAGCATTAGCTCTCACGGCACATTAGCTTCAGTTATGTTACGTTTGATGATGATTACTTCGTCTGCGTTAGGTCAGGGTTGCTTTGACTTTTGCGTTCAATTCTGCTGTTCTATAGACTTCTCGGCTCTACTGCGCTCTACTATACTCTGCTCGGCCCTCGGTATTCCAGCAGTAGTGGCCGCGGCTCGCTACGTCGAGATAGGCTTCGTTTGATTCGGTTATATTTGTTTGGTTTAAGTGCCGGTGGCTTAGACTTTTCTGCTACACGCTGCCATCCTATGGATCTCTGCGCTCTACTCTACTCTAATATTATCGGCTTGGCTCTGAGGAGGATAGCAATAGTGGTCTCGACGCGTCAGGTTGTGTCATGCTACGTTAGGTTATGTTAGGCTATGATACGTTCTGTAAGCATAGCTTTGCCTTTCGTTGGGATTCTGCGCCCTACTGTGCGGTGCTATATTCTGCTTGGCCCTGGGGAGGACAGCAATAGTGGCATCGGCACGTCATGTTTAATCAGGAAACGTATGGTTAGGTTTGGTTAGTTCAGCTTATGATAGGATAACTTCGATTTTTGCGATGCACACAGCAATGTTGTTCTTTTCTGTTTTCCACCGTGCTCTAGTTCCTTCTGGTTGGCTCTGGGGAGGCGAGCAATAGTGTTAGTTCTCGCAGCGTTAGGTTGAGTTAAGCTACGTTCGGATATGCTACTTTGGCCATGAAGGATAGGGTAGCTTCGACTATTGTGCTGAGCACTACGATTCTATGGACATCTGCCCTCTACTCTACTTTAATATGTTCTGCTTGTCTCTGGGGAAGCCAGTAATAGTGTTCTCGGCACGATATGTTGACGTAGGGAACGTTCGGGTAGGTTGCGCTAGCTCTGTTTAGGTTTAGATGGCTTCGACTTTTCTGCTATACACTGCGATCCTATTAATTTCTGCGCCCTATAATCATCTATTATTATCCGCTTGGCACTGAGGAAGCCAGCAACCGTGGTCCCGGCACGTTAGGTTGAGATGGATAACGTTCGGTTATGTTACGTTTGGCTTGGATCGGATATGGTAGCTTTGACTTTTATGCTATGCACCGCTGTTTGGTGGATTCCGGCGCTATGTGTTGCACTAATGTGCCCTGCTCTGCTTTGGGCAGGCCAGCAATATTATTCTCTGCACGTCATGTTCAGGAATGTTACGCTTTGCTTGGCTAGGTTGAGACAGTCTGTGTTAGGATGTTTCTAATGTTTGCGCCACACACTGCAGTGCGGAGGATTGCTGCTCTGTTCTGTGCTCTGGTATACACTGCTTGGCCCTTCGAAGGCAAGCAAGCGTGTTCTCGACACGTTACGTTGAGTTAGGCTACTTACGGTTACTTTTCGTTTGGATAGGCTAGGTTAGGATAGCTTTAACATTTGTGTTTCACATAGCTATACGATGAATTTCTGCGCTATGCTGTGCTCTTGTATTATCTGCTTTGCTCTGGGGAGGCCAGCAATCTTGGTCTCCACACGATAGTTTGAATTATGATACGTTCGGTTAGGCTAGGTTAGGCTATGTTTGGTAAGGATAGCTACGATTTTCGTGCTATACACTGTTTTTCGGCGGATTCCCGCCCCCTACTGCGCTCTACTCGAATCTGCTTTCCCTGCAGAAGCTAACAACAATGGTCGCGGCACGTTATGGTGTGTATGGATATATCAGGTTAGAATATGTTGGTATGGGTTATGTTTGCGTATCTTTAACTTTTCTGTTGTACACCGCGATGCTATGGATTTCTGCACTCTACTCGTATCTAATATGTGCCGTTTGGCTCTGGGGAGGCAAGAAATAGTAATCGCGGCACGTTAGATTTTGTTAGCTTGCGGTCGGTTAGGTTAGCATAGGGCAGCTATGATTATTGAGATATGCATTGCCATTCGATGTATTTCTACGCTATAGAGTGCACTAATATGCTCTGCTTGTTGCTGGGGGTGTCAAGCAGTGGTGGTTTCGGCATGATAGGTTGAGTTATGCTGAATTCGGTTAGGTCACGTTTGGTTATATTAGTATAGGATTACTTTGACTATTGTGCTGCACATTGCCATTTGGTGGCTTTCTGTGCTCTACTCTGCTTTACTATACTCTGCTCGACTGTGCGGCGGCCAGCAATAATTGTAGCGTCACGATAGGTTTTGTAAGGCTACGTTCGATAATGTCACGATTGGTTAGGTTAGGATAGGTTAGCTTTTTCTTTTGCGCTATGTCCCGCTATGCGGTAGATTTCAACGCTCTACATTGTTCTAAAATGCTCTGCTTCACAATGGCGCGGCCAGCAACAGTGGTCGCAGCACACTAGGTTGAATTAGCATACGTTCGTGTATGTTGTGATTAGTTAGGTTAGGTGAGGATAGCTTTGCCTTTTGTGTTATAAACTACTTCTTGGTTGATTTCGGCACTCCACTGAGATCTGACACGTACAGCTTTGCTCTGGTCAAGACAGCAATAGTGGTCTCGCCAAGTTATGTTGAGATACGCGACGTTCGGTTTGTTTATAGTAGCTATGGTTAGGTTTGGGTAGCTTCGACTTTTCTGCTATACACTGCGATTCTATGGATATCTGTGCTCCACTCACCTCTATTATGCTCCGCTTGGATCTTTGGATGCCAGCAACACTGGTCGCGGCACGTTAGGATGAGTTAGACACAGTTTGGTCGGGTTAGGTTCCTTCGGGTTAGGTCAGGAAAGCTTCGCCTTTTGTGCTCAACACAGCTATCCTATGGACTTCTGGGCCCTACTGCGCTATTTGATTAGCTGCTTGACTCTGGGGCGCCAGTAATAGTGGTCGCGCCACGTTTGGTTTTGTTATGTTAAGCTTGGTTACGTCAGATTAGGTTTTGATTGGTCAGATTATCCTTGACATTTGCGCTACACGCTGCTCTTCGTTGGATTTCTACTCTCTACATTGCTATACCATACTTTGCCCGACACACAGGTGACCAGCAATTGTGGTCTCGTCACGTTATGTTGAGTTAGGCTACGTTTGGTTAGGTGAAGCCTCTTTGTGTTAGGTTAGGGTAGCTTTCACTGCCGCGGTATACAATATTCTCCTGTGGATTTCTGCTCTCTACACTCCTCTGATGTGTTCTGCTGGGCTCTGGACAGGCCAGTAGTAGCGGTCGCGACACGTTAGCTTCGGCTAGGTTACGCTTGGATTCTTTACGATTGGTTAGGTTAGGGTTTGAAATATAGACTTTTGCTCTATGCACTGCTATTCGGTGGAATTTGCTCTAATCTGTTTAGCTTGTCTCTTTGTGGGCCAGCATTAGTGGCATCGACATGTCAAGTTGAGTTATGCTACGTATGGTTAGGTTAGATTAGGACAGGTTAAGTTAGGATACGTTTGAACCATGTTCTTTACACTACAACGTGGCGGGTATCTGCGCTCCAGTGTGCTCTAGTACATTCTGGGTGGCTCATTGGAAGTCAGTGACAGTGGTCTAGGCAGATTAGGTTGTGTCAGGTTACATTTGGTTGGGTTAGGTTAGGATTGCTTTGACTTTTGTGCACAACACTGATATTTTTTGGACACCCGTCCTCCACTGTGCCCTGTTATTCCCCGCTTGTCTCTGGGGACGCCAGAAATAGTGATCGCAATTGCTTTGCGTAACATAGCTCAATCCTACGTGTGCGGCCACTGTTGCTGGCATAGCCAGGGCCACGCAGAATATAGTAGGGCAAGGTAGGACACAGAAGTCCACCGAATAGCAGGTTACAGCACAAAATTCGGATCTACCCTGACCGAACTTAGCCTGACCGATCCTAACCAAACGTAATATAGCACAACCTATTTTGCCGGGACCTGTGATGCTGGCCTGCCCAGAGCCAAGCGGAAAATATTAAAGCTCAGCAGTGCACCGGAATTCACTTTACAGCTGTGTTTAGCACAAAAGCCGTAGCTAGCATATACCAACAAAACCAATCTTAGCATAATCATACATAACTATACAGAACCTAACTTGCCGCGACAACTATTACTGGCCTCCACAGAGCCGCGCAGAACATATCAGAGGAGAATAGGGCGCAGAAATCCATAGAATCGCAGTGTACAGCAGGAAAGGCGAAACAGTCCGAACCCAAGAAAGGCTAACATAACAACCAAACGAATCCTGTCTCAAAGTAATGCGCCGATATCACTATAGCCGCCATTTCCGGATCCAAGCCGAACATATTAGAGCACGGTAGAGTGCAGAAATCCGCCCGATGGCAATGAATGGCCTCCCTGGAGAAAAGCGGAATGTAATAGGGAACAGCAGAGAGCAGGAACCCGCCGGATTACAGTGTATAGCACAAAGGTCAAAGCAACCCTATCCTAACTTAACCTAGCCAAACGTAACCGATCTCAACCTGACGCGCCGTGGACACAATTTCTGGCCTCCTCAGCACAAGACAGAGAAGATTAGATAACAGTGGAGCGCAGGAATTCATGAAGAGCAGTGTAGAGCACAGAAGTCTAGCTATCCTTGCCTAACATGGCCAAATAGAGCATAGCCGAACGCAACCTGGCTCAACCTAAGGTGCATAGACCACTATTGCTGACCACGCTAGAGCAAAGCAGAGCGTATTAGAGCACAGTAGAGCGCGGAATCCCACCGAATAGCAGTGTACATTACAACAGTTGAATCCATACTTTCCTAACCTATGAAATCATGACATAACCAAACGTAAGATAACAAAAAATGACGTGCCGCGGCCACTATTGCTGGGCCCCCCAAACTGGTGCATTGTATAGTAGAGCACAGTAGAGCGCAGTATTCTACCTAATAACAGCTTTTAACAGGAAAGTCAAAGCGACCGCAAAATGACGCAAGTTACCCTAACGTCACCGTACGTATTCTAACACAACCTAACGTGCCGCGACCACTGTTGCTGACATCCCAAGGTTCGCGCAGAATATAGCAGGTCAATGTAGAGCGCAGATATCTGCCGAAGAGCAGTGCATAGCACAAAAGTTTAAGCAATCCTATCCTAGCCTAGCCAAATGTAGAATAACCAAACCCAAGCTAACTCAGCCTAACGTGCCGAGAGCGCTACTGCTGGCCTCCGCATGGTCAAGCAGAATATTCGGGAGCGCTGTCGCGCGTAGAAATCCTCCGAATAGCATTGTATAGCACAAATGTCAAAGCCATCCTAACCTAATATAGCCTTCTCTATCCAAACCAAACGTAGCCTGGCACAACAAAAAGTGCCACGCCCGCAATTGCTGGCATCCCCAGAGACAATCAGAGGCAAGTAGAGCAATGCAGACCGCAGATGTACACCGAATGGCTGTGTATACCATAAAAGTCAATTCCATCCAGACCGAACCTTGCCTAACCTATCCTAGCAAGGAGCAAACAAGCCAACCTACCGTGCCACGATCGCCATTGCTGGCCTCCCCAGAGACGAGTACCGCACAGTAGAGCAACGAAGTGGGCAGAAATCCACCGAATGGCAGTGCATAGCGCAAAAGTCAAAGATTCCATATCCGAACGTAACCAAATGTGACGTAGCCAGACGAAACATAAACATCCGTAACCCAACAAAACCTAACGCGCTGCGGAAACTATTTCTGGCCTCCCCAGAGCAAAGCGGAGAGTACTAGATTACGGCAGAGCATAGAAATCTACCGAATAGCAGTGTGAAGCACAAAAGTCTAAGCTATCCCATCCGAACCAAACCAAACGTAACATAGACAAACGCAACATATCTCAGCCTAACGTGCCGAGAATGCTATTGCTGGCATTCCTTGAGCCAAGCAGAGCATATTAGAGCAATGTAGACCGCAAAAATCCACCGAATAGCGAGGTGTATCTTGTAAGTAAAAGCAGACGTATCCTAACCTAACCAAACGTTACATAACCAAACTTTATATATCTCAACCTGTGGCATCGAGACCACTGTTACTGGCCTCGTCAGACACAAGCAGAAAATGCTAGAGCACAGCGGTGCGCAGAAATCCACCGTAGAACAATTTATACCACGAAGGTCAAAGATATTCAAGCCTATCAGAAACTAACATAGCATAACCAAACACAACTTAACTCAAACCATCGTGCCACGACCACTATTGTCGGCCTCTTCAGAGTCGAGCAGAGTTTAATAGTGCCGGGTAGAGCGAAGATATCCACCGGAAAACAGTGCATTCCACGTTAGTCGAAGCTATAAGTACCTAACCCAGACTAACATAGCCGAACAAAACGTAGCCTAACTATATATAACTTGGTTACGCCACCATTGCTGGCCTCCCCAGAGCCAGGCAGAACATACTAGAGCAGAGTACAGCGCAGAAGTCCACCGAATAGCAGTGTACAGCACATAAGTCAAAGCTATCCTGCCCTAACCAAACAAATATTAACACAGCCAAACGTATCATATATCAACCTATCGTGCCACGACCGCTATTGCAGGTCTCCCCAGAGACGCGCAGAGTATAGTAGAGCAATGAAGATGGCAGAAATTTCACCGAATAACAGCGTACAGCATGAAAGTCAAAGCTACCCTAACCAAACATAGCCTAACCAAATATAGCCGAACGTAACGTAAACCAACTAAGCGTGCCACGACCAATTTCTGGCCTCTCAAGAGCCGAGCGGTGCTTAGTAGAGCAGCGTGGAGCACCGAAGTCTACTCTGGTAGGTCTTGCTGACCTACCCAGAGTCAAGCGGCACACATTAGAGGAAAGTAGAAAGCAGAAATCCATTTAATCGCTGTGTATATAAGAAAAGTCAAAGCTACCCAAGCCGAATCCAAACAAACAGAACATAAGCAAACATAGCCTAACAGAAACTGACGTGCTGAGACCGCGATTGCTGCCCCCCTCAGGGACAAGCAAGATGTACTAGAGCGCAGCATGGGCAGAAATCCACCGAACATCTGTGTATAGCACAAAAGCAAAGGATATCCTAGCCAAATTTGTCCGACCCTAACACAACCAAGCGCAACATAACATAACCAAGCGTGACTCCACAACCATTTCAGGCATCCTCAGAGCAAGGCAGTTGGTAGTAGAGCAATGTAGAGCGCAGAAGTCCGTCGAGTAGCGGTGTATAGGACAAAAGTCAAAATTATCCTATCCTAACCAAACCAAACGCAACAATGCCGAACGTAATATAACTGAACCTAATGTGCCGAGACTATCACTGCTGTACTCCCCACAGAGAAGCTGAACATAATAGAGCACAGTAGGGCGCAGATATCCGCCGAATAGCACTGTGTAGTACAAAAGTCTGAGCTATGCCGTCTTAACGTAGCCAAACGTTACATAGCCAAACGTAACGTAGCTCAACCCAACGTGCAGAGACCTGCCCAGTGCTGGCCTGCTAAGGGCCAAGCATAATATGGTAGAGCACATCAGAGAGCAGATATCCACCAAATAGGAAAGTCAAAGCTTTCCTGTCCTTACATTGCCAAACGTAACATTAGCGAAAGTAGCATATATCAATTTAGCGTGACGAGGTCACAATTGCAGACATCAGCCTAGCCAACCAGAACAAGTTTGGGTACGGTAGAGCGCAGAAATCCACAGAATGGCAGTGTATAGCCGAAAGGTCATTGCTACCCAGTCTTAATATAGCAAAACGTAATATAACCGAACGTAACCTAACTAAACCTAATGTGCCGAGATCATTTTTGCTGGCCTGAACATAGCCACGCAGAACATGCTATAGGAGAGTGGGGCGTAGAAGTCCATAGAATCTCAGTGAATGGCAGAATGATCAAAGTTATAGAAACCTAACCCAAACTATCATAACCTCACCGAACGTAATCAAACTCAAACCAACGTGACTCGGCCACGATTTCTGGCATCCGCAGAGCAACGCAGAGCATATCAGAGCATATTGCATCACAGAAGTACACCGAAAATCAGTGTATAGCGCATGAGTGAAAGCTATCCCATCCTAACCTTAACAAAGGTAGCGTATCCATACGCTACTTAAGACACCCTAACGTGCTGGGACCACAATTGCTGCCATGCACAAAGCCAAGCAGAACACACTAGAGCACAGCAGAGCGCAGGAGTTAACCTAATAATAGTGCATAACGCAAAAATCAAAGCTATTCTACCCAAAACCTAAACAATCGTAGCATAGCCAAGCGTAACCTTACTGAGCCTATCGTGCCGCGAACGCTACTGCTGAACACCCTATCCTATGTTTGGATATGATAGCTTCGACTTCTTCGACACACACTGTTATTAGGAGCATTGCTGCGCTCTACCGTGCGCTAGGGTGTTCTGTTTGGATCTGCGGAAGCCAGCAGTTGTGGTCTCGGCACCATATGATGAGATATGCCACGTTAGGATCGGATGGGTTATGTCAGTTTATGTTAGGATATCTACGACTTTTATGCTATACGCTGCAATGCGGTGGATTTCTGCGCACCACTGTGCTATAATGTTTTCTGTTTGGTCATGGCGAAGCCAGCAATGGTTGTCTCGGCACTATAGGCTGAGTGCGGTTACGTTTCGTTTTGCTAGGCTGTGCCACGTACGCCCAGTATAGCATTGACTTTCCCGCCGCACACTGTTATTCGCCGTATTTCTGAGCGCCACCGTGCTCTACTACATTCTGTTTTGCCTTGGGAGGGCAGCAATATGGGTCACGGGACGATAGGCCGTGTCCTTCTATGCTTGGTTACGATACGTTTGGTTAGTATAGGATAGGACAGCTACGAGTTTTGTACTACGCACTGCTGTTCTTTGTATTTCTGCGCTCTACTGTGCTGTAGTATTTCCTACTTGGCACTTGGGAGCCCAGCAATAGTTGTCTCAGCACGATAGGTTGAGATGGGTTACGTTCGGTTATGCTATGTTGTGTTATGTTCGGTCAGGGTAGCTTTAACTTTCATACTGTACACTCTTATTCGTCGCATTTATGCTTTCTACTCTGCTCTACTATATTCTACTTGGACCTGGTGAGGCCAGCAATACTGTTCGCGGCAGGTTATGTTGAGTTATGCTACGTTTGGTTGGGTAATATTTGTTCGGGTCAGGTTTGGATATCTTCGACTTTTCTGCTATACACTGCTATTCCATGGATTTCTGAGATCTGCTATCCTCTACTACGTCCTCTTCGGCTCCGGGGCGCACAGCAATAGTGATCGCGGCAAGTTAAGCGGAGTTAGGTTATGTTTGGCTACGTTACGATTGGTTACAATAGGACAGGGTAGCTATGACTTTTGTATAATACACTGCCCTTCGGCTTATTTCTGTGCTCCACTGTGCCCCAGTAATTTCACCTTGGCTCTAGGGAGGCCAGCAATATTCGTCTCGGCTGGTTAGGTTGGGATATGCTACGCTTCGTTATGTTGCATTAGTATGGCTTAGGATGGGATAGCACTGACTTTTCTGCTATACAATGCGATTATGTATCTCTGTGGCCTACACTCCTCTAACATATCCTTCTCCGTTCTGTGGAGGCCAGCAATAGTGGGCGTGGCACGTTAAGTTGCGCAATGCTACGTTTGGCATGTTTGGGTTTGTTCAGTTAAGGTATGGATACCTTTGACTTTGTGCTATACACTGCTATTCGGCGGACTCCTGCGCTCTACTGTGCACTAATATTTTCTGCTTGGCTCTGGGCAGGACTGCAATAGTGGTCTCTGCACCTTATGCAGTGGTATGTTACGTTTGATTATGTCAGGTTAGGCTTAGTTAAGCTATGATAGCTTTGGTTTTCGTGCTACACTCTGCTATGCGGTGGATTTTTGGGCACTACAGCGCTCTTGTATACCCTGCTTGGCGCTGGGTTGGCCAGCATTAGCGGTCGCGGCACCATATGATGGTATACGCTACGTTCGGTTAGGTTACGTTGGTGTACGTTTGGATTGGGTATCATTTACTATTCTGTTATACACTGCGATGCTATGGACTTCTGTGCTCTACTCTCCTGTAATATGTTCTCCTCGGAACTGGGGATGCTTGCAATGGTGGCCGCGCCACGTTAGGTTGCGTTATGTTGCACTCGGCTATGCTACGATTGGTTGGGCTAGGATAGGATAGCTTCGAACTTTGCGTTGTGCACTGCCATTCGGTAGATTCATGTGATTTACATTGCACTAGCGTGCCCTGCACGGCTCTGGGGGGACAGCAGTAGTGGTCTCGGCTCGTTTGCTTGAGTTATGTTTCGTTTGGTTACGTTACGTTTGATTAGTTTGGGATGGAATAGCTTCGAGGTTTGTGCTATGCAGTGCTATTCTGCGGATTTCTGCGCCCTACTGTGCTGTTATATGTTCTAATTCACTCTGGGGTGCCCAGCAATAGTCGTCTCGGCGCGTTCGGTTGAAATATATTATGTATGGTTGGATTGGATTTGTTATGTTCGATTAATGTAGCTTCGACTTTCATACTATACACTGTTATCCGTTGGATATCCGCGCTCGACTGTGCACTGTTATGTTCGGCTTGGCCCTGGTACGGCCAGCAATACTGTTCGCGGCATGTTACGTTGTGTTAGGCTACGCACTAATATTTTGCGCTTGGTTCTGGGGAAGCCAGCAGTAGTGATTGCGGCACGTTAGGTTGGGCAACGCTACGTTTGGCTAGGTTAGGCTACGTTACGTACGGTGAAGAAAGCTTTGACTTTCGTGATACACACTATGATTCCGTGGACTTCGCGCAATACGTGCTTTACTATATTCTGCTTGGCCCTGTGTATGCCAGCAATAGTGGTCGCGGCAAGTTGCGTTCACCTAGGCTACGTTTTGTTAGATTATATTTGATTGCTTTTGGTTCGGGAAGCTTCGACCTTTCGGCTGTACACAGCGATTATACGGATGTCTGAGCACTACTCTACTCCACCACGATCTGTTCGGATTCGGGGAGCCCAGGAATGGTGATCGCGTCAAGATAGATAGAGTTAGGTTACGTTTGGCTGTGTTACGATCGGTTCCGTTAGGATAGGATTGCTTCGACTTTTGTGCCGTACATTGCAATGCGGAGGATTTCTGCGCACTACTGTACCCTAGTATAATCCGCGTGGCTCTGTGGAGGCGAGCAATAGTAGCCTCGGCGCGTTTGTTTGAGTTAGATTCGGTTAGGATAGCTTCGGCTTTCGTACTATACACTGTTATTCTTCGGATTCCTGTGCTCCACTGTGCTCTACTATACTCTGGTTGGGCCTGGCGAGGCCAGCAATAGTGATCACGGCACGTTATGTTGAGTTAGACTACGTTTGGTTATGTTACGTTTGTTTGGGTTAGGTTCGGGATGTCTTGACACTTCTGCTATACAATGCGATCCTATGAATTTCTGAGCCCTACTATCCCGTACTCTGCTCTGCTCGACGCCGAGAGGGCAGCGATAGTGGTCGCAGCACGTAGGTATAGTTGGGTTTGGTTCGGCTATGCTACGATTCGCTAGGTTGGTATAAGATAGCTTTGACTTATGCGAAATACTCTGATATTCGATCGATTTCGGCGATCTACTGCGCACTGATGTCTTCTGCTTGTCTCCATGGAGGTCAGCAATTGTAGTCTCGGCACGTTAGGAAGAATTGAGTTTCGTTAGGTTACGTTGCGTTTGGTTATGTTAGTGCAGGATAGCTTTGGCTTTCGTGCTGTACATTGCTATTCGATGGATTTCTGCCCCCCGCAGTGCTCTAGTGAATTTTGTTTGGCTCTGGGGAGGCGAGAAATTTTCGTCTCTGCTCGTTAAGTTTAGTTAGCCAACAGTTTGGCTGGGTCAGGTTAGGTTAGGTAGGTTAGGATATATCTGACCTTTGTGCTATGTGCTGCTATTTGGTGGCTGTGTGTGCTGAACTGTGCTCCACTCTAATCTGCTTTCCCTGCGGACGCCAGCAATAATGGTCTCGGCGTGCTATGCTGAGTTTGGCTAAGTCAGGTTGGAACATGTAGGTATGTGTTAGGCATGGGTATCTTTGACTTTTCCGCTGTGTACTGCGATTCTATGGATTTCTGCGCTCTCCTCACCTCTGGTATGTTCTACTTGGCGGTGGGATGTCCAGCAATGTTGGTCTAGGCACGTTAGGTCGTGTTAGGTTGCGATTGGTTATGTTACGTTTGGTTAGGATAGGATAGGATATATATCACTTTTGTGCTATACACTGCTGTTTGGTGGCTTTCTACGACCTCCTGTGCTATACTATATACTATGGTTTGCTCGACCCTACGGCGACCAGCAATAGTGGTCGTGTCACGATAGGTTTTGTTCGGCTGCGCTTTGTGGTATTACGGTTGGTTAGGTTGCGATAGGATTGCTTTGGCTCTTGTGCTATACGCTGCTCTTTGGATAATTTCAGCATTCTACATTGCTCCGCTATTCTATGGTTAGCTCTCGTGAGGCCAGCAATAGCGGCCGTGGCACGCATGTCTGTGCTACGTTACGTCCGCTTATATTACGTATCCAAACGTTAGGTTGGGATAGCATGGACTATTGCGCTGTACACTGCTATTAGGTGTGTTTCTGCGCTCTACTGTGCTCTAATATGCAGTGCTTGGCGCTGAGCATGCCAGCATTGGTGGTCTCGTCACGTTACGTTGAGTCATGTTACGTACGGCTACGTTATATTTGGTTATGTTAGGACAGGCTTTCTTTGACCCTCGGCCTGGGCACTGTCATTCGATTGACTTCTGCGCTCTACATTGCTCCACTGAACTCTGCTCGGCTGTCGGGATGCCAGAAGTAGTGGTCGCCGCGCGTTACCTTGGGTCAGATTACGTTCGGTTATGCCAGGTGACGTTGCTTTGTGTTCGGATAGCTTTCACTCTTGGGATGCACACAGCTATTGCTTGGGCTCCTGCTATTATGTGTGCGCTATCACACTATGTTTGCGTCTGTGGACGCCAGGAATAGAGATCTCGGCCCGTAAGGTTTGGTTACGTTACGTTTCGTTAGGTCACGTTTGGTCAGGTTTAGTTAGGATAGCTTCGGCTTTCGTGCTGTACACTGCTATCCGGATGCTTCCAGCGTTCTACATTTCTCTGCAATACTCTGCTCAGCTCTCGTTAGGTCAGCAATACCTGTCGTGGCACGTGAGTTTGGGTTACGTTACGATTGCTTATGTTACGCTCAGATAGGTTAGGAGAGGGTAGATCAGACATTTCTGCTAAACACTCACATTCGGTGGATTTCTGCCCACTGCTGTGATCTAATATGCTCTGCTTTGCTCTGGCGAGGCCATAAATAGCGGCCGCGGCGCGTTAGAGTGTGTTATGTTACGTTTGGTTAGGTTCGGCTTGTTTGGGTTAGGTTATGATATCTTCGACTCCTGTTCCCTGCACTGTAATGCGGTAGTCTTCTACGCTCTACTGTGCTCCCGTATGTTCGTCTTGGCACTGGGGATGCCATCAATGGTGGCCTAGGCGCGTTAGGTTGGATTATATTAAGCTTGGTTGTGTTACACTTGGTTAGGTTAGGATAGGGTAACTTCGACTTTAGCGCTTCAAGTTGCTATGCGGTGCACTTTGGCGACCTACTTTGCTCCACTATGCTCTGCGCGACTCCGGGGAGGCCAGCAAGAGTGGTCGCCGCCCGTTGTGTTGAGTTGGGATATGCTTGGAGTGGATAGGTTGTGATAGTTTTTGTTGGGATACCAATGACTTTTGCTCTATACACTGCTGTTCGGACCACACCTGTGCACTGCATTGCTCTACTATCATTTGCTTCCATCAGGGGAGGCCAGCAATTGTGGTTGCGGCACGCAAGTGTGATTTTGACTTCGTTTGTCAATGTTAGGATACCTTGTGTTATGTTTGGATAACCTTGACTTTTGCGACAACACTGATATCTTATGGACGTCTCTCCCCCACTGCTCCCTATTGTACGCAGCTTGCCTCTGGGGATGCCAGCAATGGCGATCGCTATTGCTTTACGTAACATAACTCAATCCAATGTGCGAGACCACTGTTGCTAGCATAGCCAGGGCCCAGCAGAATATAGTAGGGCAAAGCAGAACGCAGAAATTCACCGAATAGCAGTGCATAACAAAAGATTCGGATCTATCCTTACAGAACTTAGCCTAACCTACCCTAACCAAGCGTAACAGGGCACAAAATAATGTGCCGAAACCTCTATTGCTAGCCTCCCCAGTGCTAAGCGGAAAATATTACAGCACAGCAGTGCGCCGAGATCCACCCTATGGCAGGGTGTAGCACAAAACCCTTAGCTATCCTATCCTAACCAAACCAACCGTAACATAGTCAAACATAACCAAGCTCTACGTAACGTGCCGAGGGCACTATTGCCAGCCTCCGCGGAACCAAGCAGAAAATATTAGGGCATAGTTGATCGCAGAGGTCCACCGAATTGCAGTGAATAGCACAAGCTTCAAAGCTTTCCTATCCTAACCGAAGTCAAGGGTGACGTAACCAAACTTTGCATATCTCAGCTTAACGTGCCTAGACCACTATTGGTATCCTCCTCAGCGCCAAGCCGATCATATCAGAGTAGGGTAGAGCGCGGAATTCCATAGAATCGCAATGAACAGCAGAGGGGTCAAAGGTATTCTAACCTACCCTGGACGAACCTAACCTAAACGAACGAAACATAACTCAACCTAACATGCAGAGAGCAGTATTCCTGGCGTCCACGGGGACAATTAGAGAATGATGGCGCACAGAAGGGCACAGAAGTCCGTAGCATATCAGCATGTATCACAAAAGTCAAAGATATCGTAACCTAACGCTACGTAACCTCTCACAGCCGAACGTAATGTCGCTTAACCTAACGTGCCGCCACCAGCATTGCTGGCCTCCTGAGAAATGAGCAGAGTGGAATAACGCAATGTAGAGCGCAGTAGTCCAACGGGTAGCAGTGTATATGACAAAGGTCTAAGCTACACTGTCCTAACCTAAACAAACGGAGGATAACCAAACGCAACATTTCTCAGACCTACGTGCCGAGAACATACCGCTAGCCTCCCCACAGCCTAGCAGAATATGCAGGAGCACATTAGAGCGCAGAAGGCCACATAATTGCAGTGTATAGCACAAAAGACAAAGCCGTCACAACCAAACATATCCTAACATTACCTAACCGAACGCAACTCAACTCAACTAAGCGTGCCACGACCACAATTGCTCCCCATAGTCAAGCGGATGCTAGTAGAGCAAGGTAGAGCATAGACATCGACCGAGTAACAGTGTATAGCACTAGAATCGTAGCAACACTTACCAAACTTAACCTAACTTAATCTAACGAAGCGTAACATAGCGTATGCTAACGTGACGCGACCACCATTGCTGGCATAGCCGTTGACAAGCAGAGTACGACACAGCACAGTAGTGCGCGGAAATCAATGGAATAGTTGTGTTGAGCAAAAGAGTCAAAGCTATCCAATTCAGACCCAACCCGACCAATCCAAACCAAACGTAATCTAACTCAAACTAACGCGCCGCGACCAGAATTGCTGGCCTCCACAGAGTCAAGTGGAGCATATCAGAGAAGAGCAGGGCGCTGAAATCCATAGAATCGCAGTGTATTGTTGAAAAGACGGAGCTATCCATATCTTGCCAATGCTAACGTAACACTGCCAAACGCATCCTATCTCAACCCAGTGTGCCGAAACCATTATTTGTGACCTTCACAGAGCCGATCAGAATATACCAGAGCACAGTAGAGCGCGGAACTACACCGAACAGCAGTGTACAGCGCGAAAGTCAAATCTACGCGAACTTAACTCAAATTGATATAACCTTTCCAAACATAGCATAACTCAACTTAACGAACCGAGACCACTATTGCTGGCCTCGTCAGAGCCAAACAGAGCGTATTAGAGCACAGTAGACTGCAGAAATCCACCGAATAGTAGTTTATAGCACAAAAGTCAAAGCTACCCTAACCAAACCCTGCATAACCGAAAATAACCAAACGTAATCTAGCTCAAACTGACGTGCGGCGCCTAGTATAGATGGCCCCCACAGAGACTAGCAGAGCACATCAGAGGAAAGTACGGCGCAGAAATTCATAGAATCGCAGAGTACAGCATAAAAGTCGAAAAAACCCGACCCCTACAATGGTTAACGTAACATAACTAAACGTATCCTGCCTCAAAGTAATGTGCCGATACCGCTATTGCCGTCATTCCCGGAGCCAAGCTGCACATATTAGAGCACGGTAGAATGCGGAAATCCTCCGGATGGCAATGTATAGCACAAAAGTCAGACCCATGCTAACCAAACGTAACCTAACATAACTTAACGGAACCTAACGTGCCCAATCGAAACATAACTCAAACTGACGTGGCGAGACCAATGTTGCCGGCTTCGCCTGAGCCAAGCAGAATATGCCAGAGAGTAGTAGAGAGCAGAAATCCGCCGCATTGTTGTCCATAGCACAAAAGCCAGAGATATCCAAACCTTACCAGAGAAAACCTGTACTAACCAAATGAAACCTAACTAAATATAGCGTGCCGAGGCCACAACTGCTGGTATCCCCAGAGCCAAGCAGTACATACCAGAGCACAGAAGAGCTCAGAAATTCACGGAATATCTGTGTGCAGCACAAAAGTCGAAGCAACCCTATCCTAAACTAACCAAACGTAACATAACCTAACGTAACATGGCTAAACCTACCGTGCCGAGGCCACTGTTGCTGGCCTTGCCAGGGCAAAGCAGATTATGGTAGAGCGCGATAGAGCTCAGAAATGCACCGCGTAGCAGTGTATAGCGCCAAAGTCGCAGCCATTCTCACCAAACCTGACGTAACCTAACCAAGCCTAGCGCAATATAACGCAACCTATCGAACCGAGAACACTAATGCTGGCCTCACCATACTCAAGCAGGGAAAATTAGAGCACAGTAGATCGCAGAAACCCACCGAATAGCAGTAAACATCCCAAAAGTCGTGGCAATTCTATCCAAACGTATCCAATCGTCAAATAACGAAGCATAACAAAACGCAACCCAACGTTCCGAGACCACTGTTGTTCGCCTTCGCAGGGCTAAGCAGAATAGAGTGGAGCGCATTACAGCTCACAAGTCCACAGCATAACAGTGCATATGACGAATGTCGCAGCCATCCGCACCGAAGATTGTGTAAAATAACCTAACCAAACGTAACCTAACTCAACCTATCGTGCCGAGTCCACCATTGCTGGTCCCCCCAGAGCCAAGCAGAACAAGTTAGGGCACAGTGTATCGCAGAAATCATCGGTATAGCGTGCCTAGCGGAAAAGTCAAAGCTATCCCATCCTAACTAGACCACACGTAACGTAACCAAACGTAAAGAAACACAGCCTAACGTGCCGAGACCTCTATTGGTGCCACCGCCAAAGCCAAGTAGTACATATTAGAGGGGAGAGGAGCGCACAAATCCACAGAATCGCAGTGCATAGCACAGTAGTTGAAGCTACCATATCCTACGAAAGCCTAACGAAATATGACCATACGCACTCTATCCCAACATAACGTGCCGGCACCACTATTACTAGCCCCCCATCGACGAGCAGATTGTAGCAGATGAATGTAGGACGCAGAAACAAACCGAACAGCAGTGTATACCATAAAGGTCATAGCTACCATATCCTAACCTAACCAGACGTAACATAAGCCAACGTAATCTAACTGAACCTAACGTACCTATACCAGCATCGCTGCCCTCCCGAGATACAAGCAGAACATACCAGAGCAGGGAAGAGCGCAGGAATCCTCCGAATTGCAGTGCATAGCACAAAAGTAAAACCTATCCTAACCAAACATGGCATGACCTAACCTACCCGAAGGTAAGCGAACCCATCATAACGTGCCAAGACCACCTTTTCTGGCCTTCCCTTTGCCAAGCTGAGACTAACAGAGCACTGTAGAGCGCCGAAATGCACCGAATAGCAGTGTGCAGCACAAAAGTCAAAGCTATCACATCAAAGAATAACCAATAGTAATATAGCCAAACGTAACCTAAGACAACCTAACATGTAGCGACCTCGATTGTTGGCCAGAGCCAAGCCGAACATATTAGTGTATAGCAGAATGCAAAAATCCGCAGAGTCGCGGTGTATATCAGAAAAGTCTAAGCCACCCAATCCGAGCCAACAGTGCTGAACCATACATAACCTAACTCAACATAACCAGCCGCGAACACTACTGCTGGACTCCCCATGGCAGAGCAGAATATACTACAGCTCAATAAGGCGCAGAAACCCACCGAAAAGCAATGAATTGCACAAAAGTCAAAACCACAATATCCTGTCCTAGCCAAACGAAACATGACCAAGGGTAACACACTTCAACGTAACGTGCCGAGACCATTATTGCTGGGCTCCCCAGGGCGAAGCAGAATATAGAAGAGCTCAGTAAATCGCAGGTATCAAACGAATTACAGTGTATAACACAAAAGTTAAAGGTATCCTATCCTAACCTTACCAAACGTAAGATAACCCTACGTAGCATAGCACAGCCCAACGTGAGAAGGCCACTATTGCTGGCCTCCCTAGAGCCAAACAGAAAATGTTAGGGCATAGTGGAGCCCAGGGAACAGCGGAAAGCAGTGCATAGAACAAAAGTCGAAGCTATCCTATCCTAACCTATCCAAACGTAATGCAACCAAGCGTACATAACCTAACATAACATGCCGAGAACATTATTTCTGGCATTCCCAGATACAAGCAGAGTTTACTAGAGAATAGTAAAGCGCAGAAATCTGCCGCATTGCATTGTATAGCACAAGGGCCAATGATGTCCTAACCAAGCTCAACCAAACCAAACCTAACCAAACGAAGCCTAGCACAACCTTACGTGCCACGGCCACTATTGCTGGAATCCCCAGAGTTCAGCAGAGTATAGTAGAGCAACGTTGGGAGCAGAGACCCACAGAATAGCAGTGTGTAGCGCAATGTTCAAGACAAACATGTCCTAACCTAACAAAGCGTAAGGTAAGCGAACGTCATACGATTAAACCTGATGTGCCGAGAC
>NW_016908929.1:0-27599 GCF_001483705.2 Eufriesea mexicana
CATCAGAGAAGTCAAAGCTACCCAAGCCTAAGGCAAACCAACAGTACATAGACAAACATAGCCTGACTCAACATAACGTGCCTACACCGCTATTGTTGCTCTCCCCAGAGCAAAACATGACACACTAGAGCGATGTAGGGAGCAGAAGTCCAACGAGCAGCAGGGTACAGCACAAAAGTTAAAGCTATCCCGACCAAACATCGCATAAACCAACCTAACCGAACGTAACCTGACACAACAAAACGAGCCGAGACCACGATTGCTGGCCTTCCAGGAGCCAAGCTGCAAATATTAAAGCACTGTAGGGCGCAGAAATCCATCTAATTCCAGACTATAGCACCAAAGTCACTGCTATCCTCTCCTAACATACCCAACAGTAACATCACCAAACGTAACAAAACTCAAACTAAGGAGACGACGCCGCTATTGCTGTCCTCCATAGAGCCAAGCTGGACATACCAGAGCACAGCAGAGCGCAGAAATCCAACGAGTCTCAGGGCACAGCACAAAAGGTAGAGCTATCCTGACCAAACGTAGCCGAACCCGACGTACCCGAACGTAGCCTGACCCTTCATAACGTCCAGAGACCAACATTGCTGGCCTTGCCAGAGCCAAGCTGAAAACATTAGAGCACAGTAGGGAGCAGGTATCAACCAGATTTCAGAATCTTCCACTAAAGACAATGCTGCCCCTCCTAACTTAAGCAACGGTAACCTAATCAAAAGTAACATCACTCAAGCGAATGTGCCGCGACCACAATTGCTGGACTCCGCAGATCCAAGCAGAACATATTAGTGGAGAGTAGTACGCAGAAATACATGGAATCGTAGCGCACACCGGATATGTCACAGTTACACAAACCTAACCTAAACCAACAGAGCATAAACAAACAGAGCATAACGGAGCCTAACGTGCCCAGACTGACACTGCTGCCCTTCCCAGGGACCAGCAGGACATGCTAGAGCACGGTCGAGCGCTGAAGTCCACCGAATAGCAGTGTATAGCACAAAAGGTAAAGCTACGCTGACAAAACTTAGCCTGACCTGTCATAACAGAACGTAGCATGACTCATCATAATGAGACGAGACCGCTATTGCTGGTCTTCCCAGAGACCAGCTGAAGATATTAGAGCACTGTAGGCCGCAGGAATCCTCCTAATGGCAGACTATAACAAGTCGTCTCTTATCCTAGAGAATAGTAACATAACCGTACGTATCCTAAATTAGACTGACGTGCCGCGACCACCACTATTGGCCTTCCCAGGGCGAAGCAGGACATACTAGAGCGCAGTAGAGCGCAGGAATCCACCGAATAGCAGTTTACAGCACGAAGTTGGAGCTATCCCAACCAAACATGACCTAACCCATCCTAACCGAACTTGACATGACCCAAAATAACGTGCAGAGACCACCATTGCTGGCCTTCCCAGAGCCATGCAGAACACATTAGTGGTGTGTAGGACGCGGAAATCCATAGAAACGCAGTGCATATCGGAAAACTCAGAGTTACCCGAAACTAACCCAAACCAGCAGAACATAGCCAAACATAGCCTAATTCATACTAACGTGCGGATACCGTCTTTGCAATCTTTCCGAGAGTCAAGCTGTATATGCTAGAGCACAGCAGAGTGAAAAACCCACCGAATAGCAGTGTAATGCACAAAAGTTGATGCTATGCCGACAAAACATAGATTATACCAGCCTATCCGAGACGGACATGACAAATTATAACGTGCCGAGACCACTATTACTGGCCTACTCAGGGCCCAGAAGGACATACTAGGGCGCAATAGAGAGCAGGAGTCCACCAAATAGCAGTGTACGGGTCAAAAGTTAAGCTATCCCAAACAAGCATAACCTAACCCAACCTAACCGAACGCAACATTACTCAACGAAACGTGCCGAGACCACGAATGCGGGTCACCCCAGGCCTAAGCTGAAGATATTAAAGTACTGTAGGTAGCAGAAATCCTCCTTATGGCATACCACAGCACTAAAGTCAAGGCAATCCTCTCCTAACATAACCAAACGTAACATAACTGAACATAACGCAACTCAACCTAACGTGCCGCGACCACAATTACTGGCCTCCCCTCAGCCAAGCGGGGCATACTAGAGGCCAGTAAAGCGCAGAAATCCACTGCGCTAGTGTGCAGCACTAATGTTAAAGCAACCCCGATCAAACTTTTCCCATCCCAACATAACCGAACGTAACCTTACACAACATTACGTGCCGAGACCACTATTGCTGGAACTCCCAGAGCCAGGCTGAAGATATTAGAGCACTGCAGGGCGCAGAGATCCACCTTATGGCTGAATATAGCACTAAAGTCAAAGCCATCCAATCCTAACCAAGCCAATCGTAACATGAACAAGCGTAACATAACACAACCCAACGCGCCGCGAGCACTATTGCTGGCCTCGTCATACCCAAAGAGAGCTCGTTTGTGTGGAGTAGAACGCAGAAAGCGATATTATCGCAATGCACATCAAAACAGTCGACGCTGCCCAAACCCAACCCAAATCAACAGAACATAGCCAAACATAGCCTAACTCAAATCAACGTGCCAGGGCCGTCGTTGCTGTCCTCCCCGGAGCCAAGCAGGTCATATTAGACTACTGTAGGGCGCAGAAATCCACCAAATAGCGGTGTACAGCACAAAAGTTAAAGCTACCCCGACGAAACATTGCAGAACCGAACATAACCGAACGTAAACTCACTAAACATAACCTGCCGAGACCACTATTGCTCGATCTCCCAGAGCCAAAGAGAGCACGTTTGTGGAGAGTTGGACGCAGAAATCCATAGTATCGCAGTGTACATCGGAAAAGGCAAAGCTACCCAAACCTAACCCAAATCAACAGGACATAGCCGAACATTGCCTAACGAAACCTGTCGTGCCGATAAAGCTATTGCTGCTCGCCCCAGAGCCAAGCAGGATATACCGGAGCACAGAAGAGCGCAGAAATCCACTGAATAGCTGAGTACAGCACAAAAGTTAGAGCTAGCCATACCAAACATGGCCTAACCAACCTAACCGAATGTAACATGACTTAACATATCGTGCCGAGAACACTATTGCTGGCCTTCCAAGAGCAAGGCCGAATATATTAAGGCACTTAAGGTAGCAGACACCCACCTAGTAGCAGAATTTAGCACTAAAGTCAAAGCTATCCTCTCCCAACCTAACCAACCGTAACATGACCAAGCGTAACATAACTCAAACCAACGTGCCGAGACCGTTATTTCTGGCCTCGCCAGAGTCAAGCGGAACACGCTAGTGGAGAGTAGAACGCAGAAATCCATAGTATCGCAGTGTACATCAGAAGAGTCAAAGCTTCCCAAACCTAACCCAAACCAACAGAACGTAGCCGAACATTGCCTAACAAAAGCTATCGTGCCAATAAAGCTATTGCTGCCCTCCCCGGAGCCAAGCAGGGCATACATGAGCACAGCAGATCGCAGAGATCCACCGAATAGCAGTATACATCGCAGAAGATAAAGCTATCCTGACCAAACTAAGCCTGACCCAACTTAACCGAAAGTAATCGGACTCAACATAACGTTCCGAGACTACTATCTCAGGCCTTCCCAGAGGCAAGCTGAAAATCTTAAGGCGCTGTAGGGAGCAAAAACCACCTAATAGCAGACTAAAGCTCTAATGTCAAAGCTATCCTGTCCTAACTAAAACCAAAAATAACATAACCAAACGTAACCTTACTTAACCTAACGTGCCGGGACCATACGTGCAGGCCTCCCCAGATTCAAACTGAACATGCGAGAGCAAAATAGAGTGCAGAAAGCCAACAAATAGTATTACATAGCACAGAAGTCAAAGATATCTATACCTAACCTGACACAACCGGGAATAACCAAACGTGGCCTAACACGACGTAACGTGCCTATACCAGCATTGGTGGCCCTCCCAGTGCCAACCTGAACATATTACGGCACAGTGGAGTGGAGAGTGCTCTGTAGAGAGCAGAAATCCATAGAGTCGCAGTGTATAGGGTAAAAGTCATTGCCATCCAAGCCTAACCCAGGCAAACGTGACCTAACCAAACGAAGCCTAACTCAACAAACGAGACGCGACGACTATTGCAGAACGCCCAGGGGCAATGCAGAATTCGGTAGAGCACAGAACAGCGCACAAGCCCACAGAATAACACTGTATATCTGAAAAGTCAAAGCTACCCTAACCTATCGCGGACAAACGTAGCATAGCCGAACGAAGCAAATATCTAACTAACGGGCCGAGACCACTGCTACTGGCCACCGCTGATGCGAGCAGAGCACAGTAGAGCAATGTAGAGCGTTGAAATACGACGAATAGCACCCTATAGCCCAAAAGTCTAATTAACCCACTCCTAACATGTGCAAACGTAATATAAACAAACGTAACATAGCTCAACCTAACGTGCAGAGACCTGAATTCCTGGCCTCCCCAGAGACATGCAGAACATATTTGAGCACAGTAGAGCGCTGAAATACACAGTATAGCAGTGCATAGCCCAAAAGTCAAAGCCGCCCTAGCCAAACCTAACCGAATCTAGCCTTACCTAACCAAACGTCACCTACCTCAACCTAACGTGCCTAGACCACCATTGCTGACCTCCCCAGTGCAAAGCAGGCCGTAGTGGAGCACAGTAAATCGCAGGAACCCGCCTAATAGCAGTGTACAGCACAAAAGCGAAAGCTAGCCTTTCCTAACCAAACAAATCCTAACATAACCACAAGTAACATAACTCAAAACGACGAGACGCGGCCACTGTTGCTGGGGACTCCAGATTCGGGCGGAGTATAGTAGAGCACAGCAGAGCACAGGATTTCACCTTACAACAGCTCATAAAAGGAAAGTCAAAGCTATCCTAACATAACGCAACGTAATATAACGTAGACGAACATATTCTAGCACACCCTAACCAGCCGCGACCACTGCTGCTGGCCTCCCGAGTGTCGAGCAGTGTATAGTAGATCAATGTAGAGCGCAGAAATACGTACGAGTGCAGTTTACAGCACAGCGGTCTAAGCTGACCTGCCCTAACCAAACCAAACGTAAGATAACCAAGCGCAACATAACTCAGCCTAACAAGCCGAGCACACTACTTCTGAAAACTCAATAGCCAAGCAGAATATTCTAGAGCACAGTAGGGTGCAGAAATCCACCGAGAATCAGTGTATAGCGCGAAAGTCAAAGTCATCCTAACCAAACTTAGCGTACCCTAACCAAACAAAGCGCAACCGAACACAAACAAACGTGCCACGACCACTACTGCTGTGTGCCCTAATGACAACCAGAAGCATAGAACAATGGAGAGCGCAGATATCGAACGAATAGCAGTGTAGAGCACAAAAACCAAAGCTATCCTATCCTAACCTGACCAAACGTAACGTAACCAATAGTAACATAACCCATCCTAACGTGCAGGGGCCACTACTGCTACCCACCCCATAGTCAGGTAAAGCACATTAAAGGCGAGCGGAGCACAGAAATCCTTAGAATCTCAGTGCACTGCACAATAGTCTAAGCTACCCTATCCTAACATAACCATACGTAACATAACCTAACGTAGCATATCTCTATCTAACGTGCCGATGCCAATAATGCTTGCCTCCCCAGAGCCAAGCGGAATGTACTAGAACACAGTAGATTGCAGTAATCCACTGCCTTGCAGTGTATAGCACGAAAGTGGTAGATATAGTAACCTAACTTACCCGAACGTAGCCGATCTGAATATAATGTTCCGAGACAGGTATTGCTGACATCCCCACAGACAAGCAGTGCATATTGGAACTATATAGAGCGCAGGAATCCACCGAATGGCGGTGCGTAGCACAAAAGTCAAAATTATCCTATTCTAACCTAACCAAACGTAACACAACCATACGTAATATACCTCAACTTTAGGTGCAGGGACCAGTATTGCTGGCATCGGCAGGGCCAGGCGGATCATACTAGTAAACAGTATAGCGCGGAAATCCATAGAACATCGGTCTATACCACGTAAGTCAAAGCAATCCTAGCCCAACCCAGACTAACATAACATAACCAATCGTAGCCTAACTCGATCTAACTGTCAGAAACCACTATTGTCGGCCTCCTATAGACGAGCAGAGTATAGCAGTGTAATGTAGAGCGCAAAAATCCACCGCAACGTAGTGTCTAGCACAAAAGTCTATGCCACCCTATCCTAACATATCCAAACGTAGCATAACCAAACGTAGCTCAACCCAACATACCGAGCTACGACCACTATTGCTGGAATACCCAGAGTCGGGCAGATAATGGAAGAGCACAGTAGCGCAGAGAAATCCTCCGAATAGCATTGTATACGGCGAAAGTCAGAGCTATCCAGACCTAACCAAAGCCAACATAACCCAACCAAAGGAAGCCTAATTCAAACTAACGAGCCGAGACCACTATCTCTGGCCTCCCCTGAGCCGAGCAGGGCAGAGTAATGCAATCTAGGGCGTTGAAATCCACCGAATATCCGCGTATAGCTCAAAGTCAGTGCTATCCTACCCTATCCTAACCAACCGTACCCTTACCAAACGTATCCCAACGCAACCTATTGTGCCACGACCAGTACTGCTGTCTTCCTCATGGTCGAGCATATTATATTAGTGCACAGTAGAGCACACAAATCCACCAAACAGCAATGTATTGCACAAAAGTCGTAGGTATCCTGTCCTGACATAACCAAACGCAACATAACTTAACCTATCGTGCCGAGGCCACTAATGCTGGCCTCCCCAGAGCCAAGCAGAGTATTCTAGGGGGCAGTATAGCGCAGAAAGCCACCGAATAGCAGAGTACAGTACAAAAGTCAAAGTTGCCCCATCCAAATTTAGCCAAACATAGCCCAATTGAACGAAACGCAGCTCAACCTTACTTGCCGCGACCAGAGTTCCTGGTGTCCCCAGATACAAGCAGAGTGTGGCAGTGCACAGGAGTCAATAGTATGGCAGCGCGTAGCACAAATGTCGAAAATATCCTAACCTAACGCAACATATCCTAACTTGACGATACGTATTCTATCTGAACACAACATGCTGCTGCCACTACTGCTGCACTCACGACAGTCGGGCAGATTATAGTGGAGCAATGTAGAGTGCACGAATCTACCGAAGAGCAGTGTATGGCACATAAGTCTAAGCTGTCCTATTCTAACCTATCCAAACGTAATATAACCAAACGTGCCCTTACTCAGCCTAACCCGCCAAGACAACTATTACTGTCCTCCCCAGTGCCATGCAGAACATATTAGGGCAATGTATCGCGCATAAGTACACCGCACAGCAGTTTATACAACGAAAGGCTATGTTATCCAAACCTAACCTTGGCTAACGTACACTAACCGAACGTAGCCTAACTTAAACTAACATGCCGAGACCACTATTACTGGCCTCCCCAGAGTCGAAAAGAGTACATTAGAGCAATGTGGAACGTAGGAATCCACCGAATAGCGGTGTATAGCACAAAGGTCCATGCAGTCCTCTCCTAACCTATCCAAGCATAACATAGCATACGAAACTACTCACCTTATCGCACCGTGACCACTATTGCAGGCATCCCCAGAGTCGTAGAGATTGCAGAAGAGGACCGATATCTACCGAATAGCAGTGTATGCCGCGAAAGTCGAAGTTATCCAGGCATAACCTAAACTAACATAACCCAACCTAGCGTAACATAACTCAACATAACATGCCTAGGCCGCTATTAGTGGGCTTCACAGTGCCATGCTGAACACTCTACAGCACTATAGAGCGCTTAAATCCACCGAATAGCAATGTGTAGCACAAAAGACGAAGCTATCACCTCCTAACACAGTCGATAGGGCCTAACCAAACGTTACAAAACAAAACCTGTCGTGTCACGACCGCTATTGCTGGCCACCCCAGAGTCGAGTTTCGCATAGCAGAGCAACGAGGAGCGCAGAAATCCACCCAATATTAGTTAACAGCACAAAAGTCATAGATATCCTTCCCCAACTGAACGAATCGTAAATTAACCAATCGTAACTTAACTCAAACTTACGCGCCGCAGACGCCATTTCTGGCCCCCGCAGAGCAAAGCAGAGAATATAAGATTACAGTAGAGCGCCGAAGTACTCCGAAAAGCAGTGCATAGCACAAAAATCAAAGCCACCGTTGCATAACGTAACCAAATATGACACAACCAGCCAGAACCTGATACAAACTAACGTGCATAGACCACTGTCACTGAGATCCCCAGAGCAAAGCAGAACTTATTAGAGCACCGTAGATCGCAGAAATACACCGAATGGCGATGAACTGCTCAAGAGTTAATGCCCTGGCTTCATAGCCTAACAAATAGTAACAGCGCCAGTTGTAACATAACTCAAAATAACGTGCCCCGACCACCATTTCTGGGCGCCCCAGATTCGAGTAGAGCATAGTGGAGCACAGTAGAGCTCAAAATTCCACCTAATAACAGTTTACAGCACGAAAGTTAAAGCTACTCTGGCCTAACACAACGTAACCTAACCCAACGGGACGTATCCTAACCCAGCCTAATATGTCGCGGCCACTATTGCTCGCATCCAGACGGTCGAGCATAGAAATTTCTATGCTTGTAGAGCACAGGAATGCACCGAAGCGCGGTGTATAGCACAGTAGTCGAAGAAATCCTGTCCGAACGTTCCTATCGTAACCTGACGATACGAAACATAACGCAACCTAACGTACCGAGGCCACCATTGATGGTCTCCTGAGCCCAGCAGAAAATACTGGAGCACGACAGAACACACAAATCCACCGCATGATAGTCTGCAGCGCAAAAATCAAATCTACCCTGACAAAACCTGATCATAACTTACCCATCCAAACGCAGTGTGTCTCAGAACAACGTGCCGCGTCCACTGCACCTGGCCACCACAGCGCCAGGCAGAATGTAGTAGAGCACAGTACAGCACAGAAGCCCACGGAATAGCAGTGCAGAACACAATGGTCAATGTAGACTGTTCTTACCTATCCAAACGTAACACATCCAAACGCAACCTAATCGAACATAACATGACGAGACCACTGTCGTTGCCCTCCGCAGAGACAAGCAGAGTGTACTAGAGCACAGTAGTTCGCAGAAAACCACCGCATTGCAGTGAACAGCACAAAAGTCGAAGATATCGTGACCTAACCTGACCTAACCTAACCTAACCGAGCGCAGCGAAACTTAACAGATAGTGCCGGGACCACAATTGCTCGCAGCCACTAAGTCGCGCTGAGTATAGTAGAGGGACGTAGGGCGCAGAAATGCACCAAATAGCAGTGTATGGCACAAGACTGGAAGATATACTAACATCACATGACCTAACCTGTCACCACCAAACGTAGCATAACTCATCACGTTGCATCCCCGGAGCCAAGCAGAATATAGTAAAGCACTGTAGATCACAGAAGTCCGCCTAAAAGCAGTGTACTGCAAGAAAGCTAAATCCACCCTTATCTAACTCAACCTAACCTATCCTAACCAAACGAAGCATAGCTCAAACTAATGTGCAACGACCACTCTTACTCGCCACCCCTGGTTCGAGCAGAGTATTGTAGAGCTAAGTTCGGCGCATAAATCCACCGAATAGCAGTGTATGGCACAACAGACGAAGGAAACCGAACCAGACCTTCCTGACCTGACCCAACGAAGCGTATCCTAACACAATATAACGCGACGAGAACACCATTGCTGGCTTCCCAAGAACAAAGCAGAAAGCATTAAAACACAGCAAAGCGCAGAAACCCACCTCATTGCAGTGAATAGCACAAAAGTCAAAGCTACCCTCTCCCAATGTATGCAACATTAACATATATAAACGTAACATAGCTAAAACTAATGTACCGCGACCACAGTTGCTGGCCTCTCCAGAGTCGAGCAGAACTTACTGGAGGACAGTAGAGCGCAGAAATGAGTAAAATCGCAGTCTATAGCACGAAAACCATATGAATCAAAACCCAACCCAAGTGAACAGGACCTGACCAAACGTAGCCTGGCCCGACATAACGTACCGCAACCACCATTGGTGGCATCCTCAGGGACAAGCAGAATATGGTAGAGCACAGGCGAGCGCAGCAATCAACTGAACAACTGTTTATATCGCGAAAGTCAAAGCTATCCATACCGAACGTAACCTATCTCAGCCTAAGGTGCGGCGACCAATATAGCTGGGCTCCACAGAGCCGAACAGAGAAAGTTAGAGCAATGTTGATCGCAGAAATCCGCCGCATTGCACTGTATATGACAAAAGTCAAAGCTACCTTAACCTAGCAGAGTCAAACGTAACACAACCAGACGAAACCTATCACAACATAAAGCACAGCGACCACTACTTCAGGCCTCCACGGAGCCAAGTAGGTTATACTAGAGGACAGTAGAGCGCTGGAGTCGGAGGATAGCAGTTTATAGCACAGAAACATAAACTGTCCTATCCTAACATCACCGAACGTAACATAACCAAACGTGGCATGGATCAAACTAACATGACCAGACTACATTTGCTGGCCTCCACAGAGCCAAGCGGAATATACTAAAGCACAGTAGGTCACTGAAATCCGCCGCATTGCAGTGTATAGCAGAAAAATCCAAGATGTCCTAAGCGAACATGCCTAGCCTGACCAAGCCAGACGCAGTGCAGCTGAACATTGCGTGCCGCGACCGTTATTGATGGCCTCCGTGGAGCCAAGCAAAGCATACTAGATCACACTAAAACGCAGGTATCCAGCGAATAGCAGTAAATAGCACAAAAGCCAAAGTAGCGTATCCTAACATAGTCGACCGTAACATACTCAAACGTAACCTGAATAAGCCGGACACGACGATACCACTACTACTGAGCTCCACAGAGACTAGCAGAATGTGTTATAGTAGAGTCGAGCGCATGAATCCACCGCATTGCAGTGAATAGCACAAAGGCCGTGGATACCCACACCTAACCAGACTTAACCTAACCTTATCAAACGTAGCATAGCTCAATGTAACGTGCCGCGACCACTGCTCCTATCCTCCCCAGAGCCAAGCAAAGTGTTGTCGAGCTCAGTAGGTCACAAAAATCCACCGAATAACACTGTATGGCACGAAAGTCGGTGGCATCACAGACAAACATTGCGAAACATAACCTAACCAATCATAACATACCCAAAAATAAAGCGCCACGTCCACTATCGCTCGTCTCCACAGAGAGGAGCATATCATTTTAGACGACAGCGGTGCGCAAAAATCCACATAATCGCAGTGTATAGCACAACAATCGTAGCTATCGCAAACTAACCAAAGTTAACGTGACCAAACCAAACGTAGGCTAGATCAACGTAACGTGACGCGACCACTACTGCTGGCCATCCCAGAGCCAAGCAGAATGTACTACAGCACAGTAGGGCGCATAAGACCACCTAATAGCAGTTTGTAGCACGAAAGTCAAGGCTACCATTTCCGAAATTAGCCGTACCTATACTAACTAAACGTAACGCATCTCAGCCTAAGGTGTCGAGACCAATATTGCTGGCACTCCCATTGCTACGCACAATATAGTAGAGCACTGTAGAGAGCTGAAATACTCCGAACAGCAGTGTATAGCACGAAAGTCTAAGTAAAGCCCACCGAGCTTAACCTAACATAACCTAACCTAACCAAACGTAATTTGACACAACCAAGCGCGCCGAGACTGCTATTGCTGGCCTCGCCAGACCCAAGCAGAGGATACTGGAACACGGTAGAGCGCGGAAATACTTGGACAGAATTGTATAGCACAAAAGCCTAATCTACCCAATCTTAACCTCACCAAACGTACCAGAACAGAACGTAACATAACAGGCCCAAGTGTGTCGAGAATATGATGGCATCGCCAGCGCAGGGCAGAAGATACTAGAGGACCGTAGATAGCAGAAGTCCGCCGCATTGCAGTGCAAAGCACGAAAGTGAAAAGTACCCTAACATAACCTCACCTAACATAGCCTATACAAACGTTGTGTAACACAACCTCAAGCGCCGAGACCACGATTGCTGGCCTCCTAGTGCGACGCAGAAGATATTAGTACAATGTGGAGCGCAGAAATCCGCGTATAGCAGAGTATGGCGCCAAAGTCCATACTATCCTATCCTAACCTCACCAAACGTAACATGACCAGACGCAGCATAACTCAACTTAACATGCAGAGGCCACCATTGATGGCCTCCCCATATCCAACTAGAATATACTAGAGCACAGCAGAGCGCATAAACCCACCGCAATGCAGTGTGTAGCAAAAAGGTCAAACACATCCTGGCCTAAGCCTTAACAAACCTAACCAATTGAAGCGTAGTGCAACACAACATAACGCGACGAGACCAATATTGTTGGCATTCCCACAACCAAGCAGAACATACTAGTTCACACTAGGGAGCAGAAATCCACCGAGCAGCTGTGTACAGCGCGAAAGTGAGGGCTACCGTGTCATAACTTAGCCAAACGTAGCATAAGCATACGTGACATTACCCAACCAATTGCGCCGTGAACACTATTGCTGGCCTCCCGAGAGCGAAGCAGAATATAATAGAGCACAGTAGAGCGCGGAAATCCACCTTATCGACGTGCAAAGCGCAAAAGTGGAAGATAACCTGTCCCTACCTGTCATATCCTAACCTGTCTAAACGTAGTGTGACTCGACATAACGAGATGGGACAAATATTGCTCGATTCCACAGAGCCAAGCAGAACATTTTAGAGTACAGTAGAAGGCAGAGATCCACCGCATGGCAGAGTATAGCAAAGACGTTACAGATATTCTAACCAAACATCACCCAGCCGAAGCTAGTCGAACATAGCCTAACCCAACTTAACGTGCCGCATCCGCTATTGGCGGCCTCCGCGCAGCCAAGAAAATCGTATAAGTGCACATTAGAGCGCAGAAATACAACGAATAGCATTGTACAGCACAAAAGTCAAAGTAGCCTGTCCTAACCTAGCCAGACGTAACGTATCCAATCGTAGCAAACGTCACCTACCTCAACCTAACGTGCCTAGACCACCATTGCTGACCTCCCCAGTGCAAAGCAGGCCGTAGTGGAGCACAGTAAATCGCAGGAACCCGCCTAATAGCAGTGTACAGCACAAAAGCGGAAGCTAGCCTTTCCTAACCAAACAAATCCTAACATAACCACAAGTAACATAACTCAAAACGACGAGACGCGGCCACTGTTGCTGGGGACTCCAGATTCGGGCGGAGTATAGTAGAGCACAGCAGAGCACAGGATTTCACCTTACAAGAGCTCATAAAAGGAAAGTCAAAGCTATCCTAACATAACGCAACGTAATATAACGTAGACGAACATATTCTAGCACACCCTAACCAGCCGCGACCACTGCTGCTGGCCTCCCGAGTGTCGAGCAGTGTATAGTAGATCAATGTAGAGCGCAGAAATACGTACGAGTGCAGTTTACAGCACAGCGGTCTAAGCTGACCTGCCCTAACCAAACCAAACGTAAGATAACCAAGCGCAACATAACTCAGCCTAACAAGCCGAGCACACTACTTCTGAAAACTCAATAGCCAAGCAGAATATTCTAGAGCACAGTAGGGTGCAGAAATCCACCGAGAATCAGTGTATAGCGCGAAAGTCAAAGTCATCCTAACCAAACTTAGCGTACCCTAACCAAACAAAGCGCAACCGAACACAAACAAACGTGCCACGACCACTACTGCTGTGTGCCCTAATGACAACCAGAAGCATAGAACAATGGAGAGCGCAGATATCGAACGAATAGCAGTGTAGAGCACAAAAACCAAAGCTATCCTATCCTAACCTGACCAAACGTAACGTAACCAATAGTAACATAACCCATCCTAACGTGCAGGGGCCACTACTGCTACCCACCCCATAGTCAGGTAAAGCACATTAAAGGCGAGCGGAGCACAGAAATCCTTAGAATCTCAGTGCACTGCACAATAGTCTAAGCTACCCTATCCTAACATAACCATACGTAACATAACCTAACGTAGCATATCTCTATCTAACGTGCCGATGCCAATAATGCTTGCCTCCCCAGAGCCAAGCGGAATGTACTAGAACACAGTAGATTGCAGTAATCCACTGCCTTGCAGTGTATAGCACGAAAGTGGTAGATATAGTAACCTAACTTACCCGAACGTAGCCGATCTGAATATAATGTTCCGAGACAGGTATTGCTGACATCCCCACAGACAAGCAGTGCATATTGGAACTATATAGAGCGCAGGAATCCACCGAATGGCGGTGCGTAGCACAAAAGTCAAAATTATCCTATTCTAACCTAACCAAACGTAACACAACCATACGTAATATACCTCAACTTTAGGTGCAGGGACCAGTATTGCTGGCATCGGCAGGGCCAGGCGGATCATACTAGTAAACAGTATAGCGCGGAAATCCATAGAACATCGGTCTATACCACGTAAGTCAAAGCAATCCTAGCCCAACCCAGACTAACATAACATAACCAATCGTAGCCTAACTCGATCTAACTGTCAGAAACCACTATTGTCGGCCTCCTATAGACGAGCAGAGTATAGCAGTGTAATGTAGAGCGCAAAAATCCACCGCAACGTAGTGTCTAGCACAAAAGTCTATGCCACCCTATCCTAACATATCCAAACGTAGCATAACCAAACGTAGCTCAACCCAACATACCGAGCTACGACCACTATTGCTGGAATACCCAGAGTCGGGCAGATAATGGAAGAGCACAGTAGCGCAGAGAAATCCTCCGAATAGCATTGTATACGGCGAAAGTCAGAGCTATCCAGACCTAACCAAAGCCAACATAACCCAACCAAAGGAAGCCTAATTCAAACTAACGAGCCGAGACCACTATCTCTGGCCTCCCCTGAGCCGAGCAGGGCAGAGTAATGCAATCTAGGGCGTTGAAATCCACCGAATATCCGCGTATAGCTCAAAGTCAGTGCTATCCTACCCTATCCTAACCAACCGTACCCTTACCAAACGTATCCCAACGCAACCTATTGTGCCACGACCAGTACTGCTGGCTTCCTCATGGTCGAGCATATTATATTAGTGCACAGTAGAGCACACAAATCCACCAAACAGCAATGTATTGCACAAAAGTCGTAGGTATCCTGTCCTGACATAACCAAACGCAACATAACTTAACCTATCGTGCCGAGGCCACTAATGCTGGCCTCCCCAGAGCCAAGCAGAGTATTCTAGGGGGCAGTATAGCGCAGAAAGCCACCGAATAGCAGAGTACAGTACAAAAGTCAAAGTTGCCCCATCCAAATTTAGCCAAACATAGCCCAATTGAACGAAACGCAGCTCAACCTAACTTGCCGCGACCAGAGTTCCTGGTGTCCCCAGATACAAGCAGAGTGTGGCAGTGCACAGGAGTCAATAGTATGGCAGCGCGTAGCACAAATGTCGAAAATATCCTAACCTAACGCAACATATCCTAACTTGACGATACGTATTCTATCTGAACACAACATGCTGCTGCCACTACTGCTGCACTCACGACAGTCGGGCAGATTATAGTGGAGCAATGTAGATTGCACGAATCTACCGAAGAGCAGTGTATGGCACATAAGTCTAAGCTGTCCTATTCTAACCTATCCAAACGTAATATAACCAAACGTGCCCTTACTCAGCCTAACCCGCCAAGACAACTATTACTGTCCTCCCCAGTGCCATGCAGAACATATTAGGGCAATGTATCGCGCATAAGTACACCGCACAGCAGTTTATACAACGAAAGGCTATGTTATCCAAACCTAACCTTGGCTAACGTACACTAACCGAACGTAGCCTAACTTAAACTAACATGCCGAGACCACTATTACTGGCCTCCCCAGAGTCGAAAAGAGTACATTAGAGCAATGTGGAACGTAGGAATCCACCGAATAGCGGTGTATAGCACAAAGGTCCATGCAGTCCTCTCCTAACCTATCCAAGCATAACATAGCATACGAAACTACTCACCTTATCGCACCGTGACCACTATTGCAGGCATCCCCAGAGTCGTAGAGATTGCAGAAGAGGACCGATATCTACCGAATAGCAGTGTATGCCGCGAAAGTCGAAGTTATCCAGGCATAACCTAAACTAACATAACCCAACCTAGCGTAACATAACTCAACATAACATGCCTAGGCCGCTATTAGTGGGCTTCACAGTGCCATGCTGAACACTCTACAGCACTATAGAGCGCTTAAATCCACCGAATAGCAATGTGTAGCACAAAAGACGAAGCTATCACCTCCTAACACAGTCGATAGGGCCTAACCAAACGTTACAAAACAAAACCTGTCGTGTCACGACCGCTATTGCTGGCCACCCCAGAGTCGAGTTTCGCATAGCAGAGCAACGAGGAGCGCAGAAATCCACCCAATATTAGTTAACAGCACAAAAGTCATAGATATCCTTCCCCAACTGAACGAATCGTAAATTAACCAATCGTAACTTAACTCAAACTTACGCGCCGCAGACGCCATTTCTGGCCCCCGCAGAGCAAAGCAGAGAATATAAGATTACAGTAGAGCGCCGAAGTACTCCGAAAAGCAGTGCATAGCACAAAAATCAAAGCCACCGTTGCATAACGTAACCAAATATGACACAACCAGCCAGAACCTGATACAAACTAACGTGCATAGACCACTGTCACTGAGATCCCCAGAGCAAAGCAGAACTTATTAGAGCACCGTAGATCGCAGAAATACACCGAATGGCGATGAACTGCTCAAGAGTTAATGCCCTGGCTTCATAGCCTAACAAATAGTAACAGCGCCAGTTGTAACATAACTCAAAATAACGTGCCCCGACCACCATTTCTGGGCGCCCCAGATTCGAGTAGAGCATAGTGGAGCACAGTAGAGCTCAAAATTCCACCTAATAACAGTTTACAGCACGAAAGTTAAAGCTACTCTGGCCTAACACAACGTAACCTAACCCAGCGGGACGTACCCTAACACAGCCTAATATGTCGCGGCCACTATTGCTCGCATCCAGACGGTCGAGCATAGAAATTTCTATGCTTGTAGAGCACAGGAATGCACCGAAGCGCGGTGTATAGCACAGTAGTCGAAGAAATCCTGTCCGAACGTTCCTATCGTAACCTGACGATACGAAACATAACGCAACCTAACGTACCGAGGCCACCATTGATGGTCTCCTGAGCCCAGCAGAAAATACTGGAGCACGACAGAACACACAAATCCACCGCATGATAGTCTGCAGCGCAAAAATCAAATCTACCCTGACAAAACGTGATCATAACTAACCCATCCAAACGCAGTGTAACTCAGAACAACGTGCCGCGTCCACTGCACCTGGCCACCACAGCGCCAGGCAGAATGTAGTAGAGCACAGTACAGCACAGAAGCCCACGGAATAGCAGTGCAGAACACAATGGTCAATGTAGACTGTTCTTACCTATCCAAACGTAACACATCCAAACGCAACCTAATCGAACATAACATGACGAGACCACTGTCGTTGCCCTCCGCAGAGACAAGCAGAGTGTACTAGAGCACAGTAGTTCGCAGAAAGCCACCGCATTGCAGTGAACAGCACAAAAGTCGAAGATATCGTGACTTAACCTGACCTAACCTAACCTAACCGAGCGCAGCGTAACTTAACAGATAGTGCCGGGACCTCAATTGCTCGCAGCCACTAAGTCGCGCTGAGTATAGTAGAGGGACGTAGGGCGCAGAAATGCACCAAATAGCAGTGTATGGCACAAGACTGGAAGATATACTAACATCACATGACCTAACCTGTCACCACCAAACGTAGCATAACTCATCACGTTGCATCCCCGGAGCCAAGCAGAATATAGTAAAGCACTGTAGATCACAGAAGTCCGCCTAAAAGCAGTGTACTGCAAGAAAGCTAAATCCACCCTTATCTAACTCAACCTAACCTATCCTAACCAAACGAAGCATAGCTCAAACTAATGTGCAACGACCACTCTTACTCGCCACCCCTGGTTCGAGCAGAGTATTGTAGAGCTAAGTTCGGCGCATAAATCCACCGAATAGCAGTGTATGGCACAACAGACGAAGGAAACCGAACCAGACCTTCCTGACCTGACCCAACGAAGCGTATCCTAACACAATATAACGCGACGAGAACACCATTGCTGGCTTCCCAAGAACAAAGCAGAAAGCATTAAAACACAGCAAAGCGCAGAAACCCACCTCATTGCAGTGAATAGCACAAAAGTCAAAGCTACCCTCTCCCAATGTATGCAACATTAACATATATAAACGTAACATAGCTAAAACTAATGTACCGCGACCACAGTTGCTGGCCTCTCCAGAGTCGAGCAGAACTTACTGGAGGACAGTAGAGCGCAGAAATGAGTAAAATCGCAGTCTATAGCACGAAAACCATATGAATCAAAACCCAACCCAAGTGAACAGGACCTGACCAAACGTAGCCTGGCCCGACATAACGTACCGCAACCACCATTGGTGGCATCCTCAGGGACAAGCAGAATATGGTAGAGCACAGGCGAGCGCAGCAATCAACTGAACAACTGTTTATATCGCGAAAGTCAAAGCTATCCATACCGAACGTAACCTATCTCAGCCTAAGGTGCGGCGACCAATATAGCTGGGCTCCACAGAGCCGAACAGAGAAAGTTAGAGCAATGTTGATCGCAGAAATCCGCCGCATTGCACTGTATATGACAAAAGTCAAAGCTACCTTAACCTAGCAGAGTCAAACGTAACACAACCAGACGAAACCTATCACAACATAAAGCACAGCGACCACTACTTCAGGCCTCCACGGAGCCAAGTAGGTTATACTAGAGGACAGTAGAGCGCTGGAGTCGGAGGATAGCAGTTTATAGCACAGAAACATAAACTGTCCTATCCTAACATCACCGAACGTAACATAACCAAACGTGGCATGGATCAAACTAACATGACCAGACTACATTTGCTGGCCTCCACAGAGCCAAGCGGAATATACTAAAGCACAGTAGGTCACTGAAATCCGCCGCATTGCAGTGTATAGCAGAAAAATCCAAGATGTCCTAAGCGAACATGCCTAGCCTGACCAAGCCAGACGCAGTGCAGCTGAACATTGCGTGCCGCGACCGTTATTGATGGCCTCCGTGGAGCCAAGCAAAGCATACTAGATCACACTAAAACGCAGGTATCCAGCGAATAGCAGTAAATAGCACAAAAGCCAAAGTAGCGTATCCTAACATAGTCGACCGTAACATACTCAAACGTAACCTGAATAAGCCGGACACGACGATACCACTACTACTGAGCTCCACAGAGACTAGCAGAATGTGTTATAGTAGAGTCGAGCGCATGAATCCACCGCATTGCAGTGAATAGCACAAAGGCCGTGGATACCCACACCTAACCAGACTTAACCTAACCTTATCAAACGTAGCATAGCTCAATGTAACGTGCCGCGACCACTGCTCCTATCCTCCCCAGAGCCAAGCAAAGTGTTGTCGAGCTCAGTAGGTCACAAAAATCCACCGAATAACACTGTATGGCACGAAAGTCGGTGGCATCACAGACAAACATTGCGAAACATAACCTAACCAATCATAACATACCCAAAAATAAAGCGCCACGTCCACTATCGCTCGTCTCCACAGAGAGGAGCATATCATTTTAGACGACAGCGGTGCGCAAAAATCCACATAATCGCAGTGTATAGCACAACAATCGTAGCTATCGCAAACTAACCAAAGTTAACGTGACCAAACCAAACGTAGGCTAGATCAACGTAACGTGACGCGACCACTACTGCTGGCCATCCCAGAGCCAAGCAGAATGTACTACAGCACAGTAGGGCGCATAAGACCACCTAATAGCAGTTTGTAGCACGAAAGTCAAGGCTACCATTTCCGAAATTAGCCGTACCTATACTAACTAAACGTAACGCATCTCAGCCTAAGGTGTCGAGACCAATATTGCTGGCACTCCCATTGCTACGCACAATATAGTAGAGCACTGTAGAGAGCTGAAATACTCCGAACAGCAGTGTATAGCACGAAAGTCTAAGTAAAGCCCACCGAGCTTAACCTAACATAACCTAACCTAACCAAACGTAATTTGACACAACCAAGCGCGCCGAGACTGCTATTGCTGGCCTCGCCAGACCCAAGCAGAGGATACTGGAACACGGTAGAGCGCGGAAATACTTGGACAGAATTGTATAGCACAAAAGCCTAATCTACCCAATCTTAACCTCACCAAACGTACCAGAACAGAACGTAACATAACAGGCCCAAGTGTGTCGAGAATATGATGGCATCGCCAGCGCAGGGCAGAAGATACTAGAGGACCGTAGATAGCAGAAGTCCGCCGCATTGCAGTGCAAAGCACGAAAGTGAAAAGTACCCTAACATAACCTCACCTAACATAGCCTATACAAACGTTGTGTAACACAACCTCAAGCGCCGAGACCACGATTGCTGGCCTCCTAGTGCGACGCAGAAGATATTAGTACAATGTGGAGCGCAGAAATCCGCGTATAGCAGAGTATGGCGCCAAAGTCCATACTATCCTATCCTAACCTCACCAAACGTAACATGACCAGACGCAGCATAACTCAACTTAACATGCAGAGGCCACCATTGATGGCCTCCCCATATCCAACTAGAATATACTAGAGCACAGCAGAGCGCATAAACCCACCGCAATGCAGTGTGTAGCAAAAAGGTCAAACACATCCTGGCCTAAGCCTTAACAAACCTAACCAATTGAAGCGTAGTGCAACACAACATAACGCGACGAGACCAATATTGTTGGCATTCCCACAACCAAGCAGAACATACTAGTTCACACTAGGGAGCAGAAATCCACCGAGCAGCTGTGTACAGCGCGAAAGTGAGGGCTACCGTGTCATAACTTAGCCAAACGTAGCATAAGCATACGTGACATTACCCAACCAATTGCGCCGTGAACACTATTGCTGGCCTCCCGAGAGCGAAGCAGAATATAATAGAGCACAGTAGAGCGCGGAAATCCACCTTATCGACGTGCAAAGCGCAAAAGTGGAAGATAACCTGTCCCTACCTGTCATATCCTAACCTGTCTAAACGTAGTGTGACTCGACATAACGAGATGGGACAAATATTGCTCGATTCCACAGAGCCAAGCAGAACATTTTAGAGTACAGTAGAAGGCAGAGATCCACCGCATGGCAGAGTATAGCAAAGACGTTACAGATATTCTAACCAAACATCACCCAGCCGAAGCTAGTCGAACATAGCCTAACCCAACTTAACGTGCCGCATCCGCTATTGGCGGCCTCCGCGCAGCCAAGAAAATCGTATAAGTGCACATTAGAGCGCAGAAATACAACGAATAGCATTGTACAGCACAAAAGTCAAAGTAGCCTGTCCTAACCTAGCCAGACGTAACGTATCCAATCGTAGCCTTTCGCGACATAACTTGACGAGACCAGTATCGCTGTCCTCTCAAGAGCGGAGCAGTGAGTATTAGGGCACAATAAAGCGTAGTATGCCGCGGACAGCTGTGCATAGCACAAAAGTCTAATCTATCCCATCCGAACCTCACCAAACTTAACATAACCAAACGTAGCATAACACACCCGAACGTGTCGAGACAACTATTGCTGTCCAGAACAACGCCAAGCAGAACGTACTAGAGCTCCGTAGAGCTCAGATATCCACCGCACTGCAGTGCAAAGCACAAAAGTATAACATACCCTAACCTAACCTGACCTAACCTGACCTACACAAACGTTGTGTTACTAACCATAGCGTGACGAGGAAAATATTGTTGTCCTACGCAGAACCAGGCAGAACGATATATGACACAGTAGAAAGCTGAAATCCTCCGAAGAGCAGTGTATAGCACGAAAGTCACGGCTGTCGTATACTAACGTAGCCAAAGGCAACATAATCATACGTAACTTTACTCAACACAACCCGCCGAGACCACTGTTGCTGCCCTCGCCAGAGCCAAGCAGAATATACTAGAGAACAGTAAAGCGCAGAAGTCAACCGCCTTGCAGAGCAAAGCACAAAAGTAAAAGATACCCTAACCCAGCCAGGCCTAACCTGATCTACACAAACGTTCTGCAACTCAGCCTAAGGCGCCGAGATCATGATCGCTCGCCCCCACACATACAATCAGAATACAGCAGGGCACAGTAGAGCGCAGAAATGTACCGCACTACAGTCTAAAGCACAAATGACAAAGATACACTAACACAACCTGGGCTATCCCAACCTAACACTGCGTAGCATAACACAACATAACTCGCTGATATTGCTTTCTTTCCCAGAACCAGGCTGATCATATTAGAGCACACTAGAGTGCAGGAATCCGCCGAATGGCGGTGCATTGCACAAAGGTCAAAGCTACCCTCTCCTAGACTAACCAATTGTAACCTAGCCGAACGTAATCTAACCCAACCTAACGTGCCGAGACCAATACTTCCCCATCGCCAAGCGGAACATATTAGAGGAGAGTGGAGCGCAATAGTCAATAGTATGGCAGTGTATAGCAGAAAGGTCAAAGTCATCCGCACCATACCGATGCGAACGTAACCTAGAAAAGCACAGCCTAATACAAGCTAACCTGCCGAGACCACTATTAATGTCCTCCCCAAAGTCGAGTAGAGGGTAGCAGAGCTATGTAGAGCGTCGAAATCCTCCGAACAGCAGTGTATAGTACAAAAGTTACAGATTTGCAATCCTAACCTTACAAAACGAAACAAAGCCAAACGATGATAACTCAGCATAACGCGCCTACACCACGATCGCTGACCTCCCGGGGGACGAGCAGGGTATAGTAGAGCAATTTGGTGGGCAGAAATCCACCGATTAGAAGTATATAGCACAAAAGACAAAGACACCTTCTCCTAACATAAAAAAACTTATCATAACCATACACAACCAAACGCAGCCTACCGTGCCGCGGCCACTAATTCTGGCTCCCATATTTCCAAGCAGAAGATATTAGATCCCAATAAAGCGCAGGGTTCTACCGAATAGCATTGTATAGCACTAAAGTCAAAGCCATCCTAGCCAAGCCATGCATAACCCAACCTAACCAAATGAAGAATAACTAAACCCAACGAGCAGAGACCTCTATTGCTGGCATCGACAGAGCCCCGCAGAACACATTACTGCACAGTAGAGGACGGAAATCCTCCGTATAGCAGTGTATAGCTCAAAAGCAAAATGCATCCCAGCCAGACCTACCTAACCTTACATAACCGAGCGTAACCTAACTCTTCCTACCGAGCCACGACAGACATTGCTGGCCTCCCCGTGGACGAGTGGAGTATAGAGGAGCAATGTAGTGCACAGACATCAACCGAATAGCAGTGTATAGCACAAGAGTCAAAGCTATCCTCTCATAATCTAATCAAACGTAACATTGCCATACGCAACGTAACTTAGACTAACGTGCCGTGGCCACTACAGCTGGCCACCGCGTAGCCAAGCGGGATATACAAGAGCTCCGTAGAGCGCAGGTGTGCACAGAGCAGCAGTGTATAGCACAGAAATCAAAGACTACCTAACCAAACCTCACCTAACCTAACCCAACCAAGCTTTAACTAACCAATGCTATCGTGCCACGACCGCCATTGCTGGCCGCCCCAGAGTCGAGTAGAGTATTGGGGAGCAACGGAAGGCGCAGGAAACCACCGAATAGCATCGTATACCATAATAGTCAGAGATATCTTAACCTAACCAGACCAAAGCTAACACAACTATACGCAGGGTATCTAAACCTATCGAGCCGAGACCTATACTTCTGGCCACCCCGGAGTCAAGCGGAATATATTAGAGTACCGTAGAGCGCCGAAGTTCACCGAATATCGGTGTTCACCACAAAAGTCAAAGTCATCCTAACCGAACCTAACCTAATCTAACTCAAACTTTCATGCCACGGCAGCCATTTCTGGCCTCCCCAGAGTCGAGTAGAGTGCAGCAGAGCGACGAAGACCGCAGTAACCCGCCGAATAGCAGTGTATAGCACAAAGTCGAAGTTACCGTATCATAACCTAACCTAACGTAACACAACCGAACGTATCTTAACAGAACCTAACATGCCTATATAACCATTACTGGTCACCCAGCATCCGAACTGAATATATAAGAGCAATGCAGAGTGTAGAAATCCACCTAACAGCTGTGTACAACACATAAGCTAATGCTATCCTTTCCTAACCTAACAAACCGTAACATAAACAGACGTAACGTAGCTCAAAGTAACGTGCCGCGGCCAATACTGCTGGCCGCACAGATTCGAGCGGAGTACAGTAGAGAACAGTTGAGCGCAGTATTCCACCGAATAACAGTGCACAACAAGAAAGACAAAGCTATCAAAGCTTAACCCAGACAAACCTTGCCTAACCAAAAATAGCCAAACGCAACCTAACGTGGGACGACCACAATTCCAGGCCTCCCAAGGGTATAGCAGATTAGAATAGAGCCCATTGGTGGCCAGGAGTCCACCGAGTAGCTGTGTATAGCACGAAATCCGGAGCTACCCTAACCACACTTATCCTAACCTAACCTAGCCAAGCGTAACATATCCCAACCTAGCGTGTCATGAGCACTATTGCTCTCATTCCGAAAGTAGAACTGTGTATAGCACAGCAATGTAGAGCAAGGAAATTCTCCGAATAGCAGTGTACAGCGTAATAGCCGAAGTAACCCTCTCGTAACATAACAATGCGTAACACAACCAAACGTAACAAAGCTCTACCAAACGTGCCGTTACCACTACTGCTGGCCTCCACTGGGACAAGCAGATAAGACTAGACCACGGTAGAGGGCAGGGATCCACCGAATGACGGCGTATAGCACGAAAATCAACGCGATCCTAACCAAACCTACCCCAACCTAACGTAGCCAAACGTGACCTAACACAACATTCCGTGCCACGGCCACTACTGCTGACCACCCTAGTGTCAAGCAGAGTATAGTAGAGCAATATAGAGCGCAGAAATCCACCGAAGAGCAGTGTATGGCACTGAAGTCAAGGCTATCCCAACCAAAGCTAACCAAACCTATCCTGACCGAAACCAACATAACTCAAACTAACTTGCAGCGGCCACTATTCCCGGCGTCCCCAGAGCAAAGCGGAGCATATTAGGGCTCAGTGGAGCGGAGAAATCCACCGAAAGGCGGTATGTAGCACACAAGTCAAAGGTACCCTATCCAAAGCTAGCCAAACGTAACATAAGCAAACGTAACATAACCCAGCCTAACGTGCCGAGAACACTACTCCTCGCGTCCACACAGACAAGCGGGTTGTCGCACAGATGAGCGCAGATGTCAATAGGATAGCAGTGCGTAGCACAATGGACAAAGGTAACCTAACCAAACACAAGGTCTCGTAACCTAGCAAACGATAACCTAACACAACCTAACGTGGGGAGGCCACAACTGCTGGCCTTCACAGAGACAAGCAGATGCTAGTAAAGCAATTCGGGGCGCAGATACCGACCGAGTAGCAGTGTGCAGCACAAAAGAGAAAGCAATCCGGAACAAACATGTCCTAACCTATCCAAACGAAGCGTAGCATAACACGACCTAGCCTGCCTAGGCTACCATTGCTGGTCCTCAGAGCCAGGCAGAACATACTAGAGCACATTAGGGAGCATTCATCTTCCGCATTGCAGTTTGCGGCACGGATGTCAAAGAAGTCCTGACCAAACCTGTCCTAACCCTGCCAAGCCAAGCGTAACGCAGCTGAACCTAACGTGCCGAGAATAATCTGGCTTGCCCGCGGAAACAAGCAGGGCATATTAGGGCAATGTAGATCGCCGAAGTCCTCCAAATAGCGGTGTATAGCATAAAAGTCAAAGCTAGTCTATACTAAGCTAGACAAACGTAGCAGAACGAATCTCAACCCAACGTGCCGAGACCACAACTGCTGACCTCCACAGCGCAAATCCGTGCATACTAGGAACAGTAGAGCGCAGGAGTCCATAGAATAGCAGTGTGTTGCACAAAAGTCGAAGCTATCCTAACCTAACCCAGTGTAACTTGTCATAGCCGAACGTCATATAACTCAACCTAACGTGCTGCGGCCACAATTCTGGCACCCCCAGGGCAAAGTAGGGAACAGTAGATCACTGCAGTGAGCAGGAATCCACCGAAAAGCAGTGTACAGCGTAAAGGTCAATGCTAACCCCTCCTAACATAACCGAGCGTAACATATCCAAATGTAACCTAACTCAACCAAATGAGCCTAGACAACTATTGCTGACCTCCTGAGAGCAAAGCAGAATATACTTGAGCAGAGGAGGGCGCATGCATCCGCTCCACTGATGTGCAGGGCGCAAAATTCAAAGTCATCCTAATCAAAAATAACCTAACCTAACCTATCCAAACGTAACCTATCTCAACCAGACGTGCCTGAGACCACAATTGCTGACCTCCCAGCGCCAACCAGGTCATACTAGAGCATAGTAGAACGCAGTATTCCTCCGCATTGCAGTGTGCGGCACAAAATTCGAAGGTATCCTAACTTAATCTGCCCTAAGCCAGCCGAGCTTGGCGTAACATAGCTAAACATGACGTCCCGACAATAATCTTTCTGGTCCCCAAGAGACAAGCAGGGTACACTAGGGCAATGTAGAAGGCCGAAGTCCAAGGAAAAGCGGTGCATAGCATAAGAGCCGAGGCTACCCCATCATAAGCTAACCAAACGCATCACAACCGAAAGATATACATCTCAAACTAACGTGCCGAGAACATTGTCGCTGGCCTCCCCAGAGCCAAGCAGGACATACTAGAGCGCAGTAGAGCGCAGAAAGCCACGAAGTAGCAGTGTATAGCACAAAAGTCAGAGATATCCTAACATAAAATTACTCAACCCAACCTAACGAAACTTGGAGTAACTAAACCTAACGATCCGAGACCTCTACTGCAGGACTCGCTAGGGCCCAGCAGAGCATAGTAGTGCAATGAGGAGCGCAGAAATCCACCGAATTGCATTGTATAGCACAAAAGTCAAAGTTATCCTATCCTAACTTATCAAGACGTAACAAAGACATACGTAACCTAACTAAACTTAACGCTCCTAGACCTCTATTGTTGACCTCTCCACAGCCAAACGGAATATACTGGAGCACAGAAAACCGCAGAAATCCGACGCATTGGAGTTTAATGGGGAAAAGTAGAAGACATCATAACTTAACGTGGCATAACCTAACACAACCAAACGTAGCCAATCCCAACCTAACGCGCCTATCCCGTTATTGCTGGCCCCAGCACCGCAAAGCGAGGGGCAAATTAGAGGTGAGTAGAACGCAGAGGTCCATAGAATGGCAGTGCACTTTACGAAAGTCGAAGATATCCCTTTCTACCCCACACAAACCTAACTAAACCAAATGTAGCCTAACCAATCGTAACGCGCCGCGGCCGCTATTTCTGGTATCCGCAGAGCAATGCAGGGAGTATTAGATCACAGCAGAGCGCAGAGATTCACCGAATAGCAATGTATAGCGCAAAAGGCAAAGCTGCCCTCTTTTAACCTAATCAACCGTATCATAATCAGACGTAACATAACCGAAACCGACTTGCAACGAAAGCCATTGCTGGACACCGCAGAGCCAAGCAGAATAAATTCGAGCACAGTAGAGCGCATGAGTCG
>NW_016908929.1:27889-56857 GCF_001483705.2 Eufriesea mexicana
AGCAATGTAGGGCGCATGCATCCACCGAACAGCAGTGCATAGCACAAGAGACTATGCTACCCTATCGTAACCAAACCGAGCGCAACGTAACTCAGAAAAAACGTGTCGAGACCAACACAGCTGGCCTCCCATTGGTCAAGCAGAATATACTAGAGCAAAGTAGAGCGTAGAAATCCACCGAAGAGGAGAGCATAGCACAAAAGTCTAAGCTACCATGTCCTAGCATAGTCTAACCTAACCTAACCGAACGTAACATAACCCAACAAAACGTGCCGCGACCGCTATTGCCGGCATCGCGAGAGCAAATCATAGCATATTAGAGCACAGTAGGGCGAAGAAATCAACCGAACAGCAGTGTACAGCGCAAAGGTCAAAGCCACCCTAGCCAAACCCAAGCTAACCTAACATAACCGATCGTATCCCTACTCAAACCAACGTGTTGAGACCATTATTGCTGGCCGTCCCAGAACCAGGCAGAGCATGCTAGATCCCAGTAGAACGCACCAGTACACCAAATAGAAGTGTATAGCACAATAGTCAGATCCACCCTAGCCCAACGTATACAAAAGTAGCAGAACCGAAAGTATCCTAACATAACCTAGCGTGCACAAGCCACTCTTTCAGTTCTCCCCAGGGCACAGCAGAATATACTGTAGCCCAGTAGAGGCGCAGAAATCCGCCGCGTTGCAGTGCAAAGCACAAGTGTCATAGATATACTAACACAACCTGATATTATCTAACCTAACCAAACGTAGCCTATCTGAGAATAACGTGCCGTGACCACCACCGCTGTTCATCCCAGAGCCAATCCGAACGCATTAGAGCGCAGTAGATCGCAGGAATCCAACGGGTAACAATGTACGGCACATAGGTCGGAGCTATCGTCTCCTAACATAACCAATCGTGACATAACCAAACGTAGCACAAATCAACATATCTTACAGCGAACACTACTGCAGCCCTTCCCAAAGGAAGGCAGAGCATATTAGAGGAGTGTAGAGCCCAGGGGTCTACAGAATCGCAGTGTGTAGCGCGAAGTCAAGGCTATCCAGACCTAACCAAGGCTACCATAGCCTACCCAAACGTTGCAGAACTCAGCCTAGCACTCCGAGACCACTATTACTGGCCCGCCCATAGTCTAGCAGAGTATAGTCCATGCAGAGATTGATATCGCACAGTAGAGCGCTACGGCCCATTGAAAAACATTGTGTAGCACAAAATTCAAAGCTATAACAACCTTACCCGACGTAACCTGACCAAGCCAAACGTAATCTGAGTCAACCTAACCACCCGCGGCCTCTACTACTGGCCTACCCAGGGTCATGCAGAACGTACTAGGGGAGAGTAAAGCGCAGAAATCCATAGAAACGCGGTGTGAATCAGAAACCTCAAAGATATTGAGACCTAACGCAAACAAACGTAACCTAACATAATGTGGCCGAACACAACGTAATTTGCCGCGACCAGGGTTGCTTGCCTCCACAGGGCCCAGTATATTATAGCCCAGCGCAGTAGGGGGCAGGGATCCACCGAAAAACTATGTCTAGCGCAAAAGTAATAGCTATCCAAATCAGACATAGCTTAACCTGCCCTAACAGAACGTAAACTAACTCAACCTCACGTGCCACGAACACTATTGCTGCCCACCCCATCGTCGAGTAGAACATATCAGAGAAGAGTAGAGTGCAGAAATCCACCGAATAGCAGAAAGCAGAACATAAGTCAAAGGCATTCAAACCTAGCCTGACATAAACCGACCTAACCAAGCGTAGAATATCCAAGCCAAGCGCGTCGCGGCTACCATTTCTGGCCTCCCCAGGGCAAGCCAGAGAATATAAGATCACGTAAAGCCGCAAAAATCCACCGAATAGCAGCGTGTATCACAAATGTCAAAGCTATCCTAGCCGAAACTATCCAAATATAAAATAACAGAACGCAGCATAACTCATTCTAACTTGCCTAGACCGTTATTGCTAGAGCAATTCAGAACATATTAGAGCACAGTAGAGCCCAGAATTCCACCGAAAAGCGGTGCATAGCGCAAGAGTTAAAACCGTACATTCCTAACTTAACAAATCGTAACATAACCGAACGCAGCACAAACCAACATAACTTGCCGAGACCACTATTGCTGGCCTTCGCTGTGCCAAGCATAACGTACTGGAAGACTGTAGATCGCTGATATCCACCGAAAAACAGTGTATAGAGCAAAAGTTAAAGACATCGCTTCCCACACTAGCCAATCGTCGCATAACCAAACGTAACATAACAAAAGCTGACATGCTCATACCACAAATGCTGGCCTCTCCAGAGTCAAGCAGAATATGCTACTGCACAGTGGAGCGCAGAGTTCCTTCGAATAGCATTTCATACCACAAGAGTCAAAGTTATCCTATCCAAACTTAACCGAACCTAACACAAACAAACGTGACTTGTATCAAACAAACGTGCCACGACCAACATAGCTGGCCTCCCAGAGACAAGCAGAACACATTAGAGAACAGTGGAACGCAGGAATGAATCTAATATCAGTGTATAGCACAAATGTTGGAGCTACCATTTGCTAACGTAAACAATCATGACAAAGCCAATCGTAACCTGGCAAAGGATAACCATCCGAGGCCATGATTGCTGTCCTCCTCAGAGCCACGCACAACATATTAGGGGAGAGTAGGGCTCAGAAATCCATAGAATCGCAGCGTGTGACAGAAAAGTCAAAGCAACACAAGCCTAACCCACGCCAGCATAAACCAAACACACGTAGCATGACACAGACTAACGTGCCGCGGCCACAATTCCTAGCATCCCCAGAGCAAAGCACACCGTGTCAGAGCGCAGTGGAGCGGAGAAGTCCACCAAAAATCAGGGAGTGTCGGCACAGTGTGAGCTATCCTATCCAAACCTAACCAGTCGTAACGCGACCAAACGTAGCTAAACCAAGCCTAACGTGCCGCCACAGCCATTGCTGTTTTCCCCAGGGACAAGTATCACATACTAGAGGAGCTTAGAGAGCAGAAATCTATAGAATCGCATGGTACAGCGGAAGTATCAAAGATATCGATACCTAACCACCCCCTCCACGACATAGAATGTTAGAATGGAGCACAGTAGAGGGCAGGAATCCACCGAACAAGTGTGTAAAGCACGAAAGTCAAAGCTATACTAACCAGACTTATCCTAACCTAACCTAACCAAGCGTAAGCTAACCCAAACTAGCGTGCCGCGAACACTGTCGTTGGCATTCCGAGAGTCGAGCAGAGTATAGTAAAGCAACGTGGATCGTAGGAATCCACCGAATAGCAGTGTATACCACAAAGGTCAATGGTATCCTCTCATCACCTATCCAAGCGTAACATAGCAACCGAAACTACTCACATTGTCGCAACGCGACCACCATTGCTGGCATCCCCAGAGTCGAACAGATTACAGTAGAGCAATCCAGAGCGCAGATATCGACAGAATATCAGTGTACAGCGTAAAAGTCAAAGCTAACCTAACCTAACATAACCTAAGCTACCTTAACATAACATAGCCTAATTCAACCTAACGTGCCGAGACGAATATTGCCGGCTTCGCCAGAGCCAAGCGGAGCACGTTAGAGCACAGTAGAGTGCAGAAATCCACGGAATAACAGTGTAGAGCGCAAAAGTCAAAGCTATCCTCTCCAAACCTGACCAAACGTAACACAACCGAACTTATCGCGACACAACCTGTGGTGCCACGACAAGTATTGCTGGCATCAAGAGAGCGAAGTAAAGTGTAACAGAGCAATGTAGGACTCTGAAATCGACCGAAGTGGACCGAATGGCACAAAAGCCTAGGCTACCCTGTCCTAACCTATCCATACGTAACACAACCAAACATAACCTAACCCAACCTAACGTGCCGAGGCCACTATTGCTACCCTATACATAGCCAAGGAGAGCACACTAAAGACGAGCGGAGTGCAGAAACCTTAGGACCTCAGTGCGCAGCACAATAGTCTAAGCTACCCTATACTAACATAACCATACGTAATATAACCGAACGTAGCGTAACTCAAACTAACCTGCCGATGCCACTAATGCTTGCCTCCCAAGAGCCAAGCAGAATATACTAGAACACTGTAGATCGCAGTAATCAACCGCATTGCAGTGTATAGCACAAAAGTGGTAGATACAATAACCTAACCAATCCGAACGTAGCCGAACTGAATTTTATGTTCCGAGACTAGCATTGCTGGCATTCCCAGAGACAAACAGGGCATATTGGAACTGTGTAGAGCGCAGGAATCCACCGAATGGCGGAGTATAGGACAAAAGTCAAAATTATCCTATCCTAACCTAACGAAACGTAACATAACCATAAGCAATACATCTCAATTTTGGTGCAGGGATCACTATTGCTGGCATCGACAGCGAAAGGCTAATCATACTAGAAAACTGTATAGCGCGTAAATCCACAGAACATCAGTGTATACCACGCAAGTCAAAGCAATCCTAGCCCAACGCAGACCAACATAACCTAACCAAACTTTGCCTAACTTGATCTAACTTGCCGGGAACACTATTCCCGGCCTCCCACAGACGGGCAGAGTGTAGCAGAGTAATGTTGAGCGCAAAAATTCACCGCAAAGTAGAGTCTAGCACACAAGTCAATGCCACCCTATCCTAACTTACCCAAACGTATCATGACCAAATGTAGCTCAACCGAACGTATCGAGCCACGACCACTATTGCTGGAGTACGCAGAGTCGATCCAATAATAGTAGAGCACAGTAGGGCAGGGAGAATAGCAGTGTTCACGGCGAAAGTCGAAGCTATCCAGACCTAACCCAATATAACATAACCCAACCAAAGGTAGCCTAACTTAAATTAACTTGCCGAGACCACTATTGCTGGCCTCGCCTGAGCCGAACAGGGTGCAGTAATGCAATCTAGGGCGTTGAAATACACCGGATATTGGTGTACAGCACAAAGTTAGAGCTATACTATCCTTTCCTAACCAACAGTACCCATACCATACGAAGCCCAACGCAACCTAACGTGCCATGACCACTACTGCTGGCTTCCTTATGGTCGACCATAATATAGTAGTGCACAGTAGAACACACAAAGCCACCAAACAGCAATGTATTACACAAAAGTTGTAGATACCCTTTCCTAACATAACTAAACGCAACATAGCTGAACCTAGCGTGCCGAGGCCACTAATGCTGGCCTCCCCAGAGCCAAGCGAAATATACTACAGGCAGTCGAGCGCAGAAAGCCACCGAACAGCAGTGTACCGTACAAAGGTCAAAGCTGTCCCATCCAAACATATCCAAACCTAGCCTAATTGAACGAAACGCAGCTCAACCTAACTTGCCGCGACGACAGTTCCTGGCGTCCCCAGATACAAGCAGAGTGTGGCAGCGCACAGGAGTCAATAGAATGGCAGCGCGTAGCACAAACGTCGAAGATATCCTAACCTAACGCAACATAACCGAACATAATCATACGTACTCTAACTGAATACAACATGCTGCTGCGACTATTGCTGCACTCACGAATGTCGGGCAGATTACAGTGGAGCAATGTGGAGTGCACGTATTTACCGAAGAGCAGTGTATGCCACGTAAGTCTAAGCTGTCCTATTCTAACATATGCAAACGTAACATAACCAAATGTATCCATACTCAGACTAACTTGCCGAGACCACTACTGCTGGCCTCCCCAGAGCCAGGCAGAACACACTAGAGTACAGTTGGTCCCAGAAATCCACCGTTCGGCAGTGTATACTACGTAAGTCGAAGCTAACCAAACATAACCCAAACTAACGTAACCCAACCAAACGTAGCATAACTCAACCTAACGTGCCGTGACCATTATTGCTGGCCTCCACAGAGCCAAGCGGAACACGTTAGTGCGGAGTAGAACGCTGAAATCCATAGAACCGTAGTGTATAACAGAATAGTCTATGCTGCTAAAACCTAACCCAAACCAACAGAACATAACCAAACACGGCATAAATGAACCTAACGTGTCGAGACCGCAATTGCTTCCCTTCCCAGAGTGAAGCAGGTCATACTAGAGAGTAGGAGAGTGCCGAAATCCACCGAGTAGCAAACTATTGCTGGCCTTCCCAGAGCCAGGCGGAAAATAATAAAGCACTGTAGGGAGCAGAAGTTTACATAACAACAGACTGTAGCACTAAAGTTAAAGGCATCCTCTCCTAACATAACCAATCGAAACGTTACCAAATATAACCCAACGCAACCCAACATGCCAGGACCGCTTTTGCTGGCCTCCCCAGATTCAAGCGGAGCACGTTAGTTGAGAGCAGAGCGCCTGAAATCCAAATAAACGCAGTGTATATCAGAAAAGTCGATGTAACCCAAGCCTAACAAAAACCAACAGAACGTAACGAAGCATAGCCTAACTGAGCCTAACTTGTCGCGTCCACCATTTCTGGCCCCCGGAGAGCCAAGCAGGACATACTGGAGCGCAGTGGAGCACAGAAATCAACCGAACAGCAGTGTACAGCAGAAGACTTAAAGATATTCTGATCAAACTTAACCTAAACCAACTTAACGGTTCGTAACTCGACATAATACAACGTGCCGAGACCACTATTGCGGGCCTTCCCAGTAGCAAGCTCAAAACATTAAAACAATGTCGGGAGCAGAAATCCACCTTATAGCAGAATACAGCACTACAGACAAAGCCATCCTCTCCTAACCTATCCAACCGTAAAGTAACCGTACATAACCCAACTTAACCAAACGTACCGCGAAGACAATTGCTGGCCTCCCAAGGTCAAGCAGAAGGCATTAGTGGATAGTAGGACGCAGAGATCCATAGAATCGCAGTGTATGTCGGAAATGTCGGAGTCACCCAAACCAAACCCAATCAAACAGAACATAACCAAACATAGCATAACTAAAACAAACGTGCTGATGCCGATATTGCTGCACTCCTCAGAGCCAAGCAGGAAACGCTAGAGCACAGTTGAGCGCACAAATCGACCGAACAGCAGTCTACAGAACGAAAGATAAAGCTATCCTGACAGAGCTTAAACTGACACAACCTAAGCGAATGTAACATGACGTACCATAACGTGCCGGGACCACTACAGCTGGCCATGCTGTAGCTAAGCTGAAAATATTAGAGCACTGTTGCGCGCTCAAATCCGCCTAATAGCAGACTATAGGACTAAAGACCTAGCTATCCACTCCTAACCAAAGGGATTGTAACATAGCCAAACGTATCCTAGCTTACGCTATTGTGCCGCGACCTCCCTTACTGTAATCTCCAGGGACAAGCAGGACATACTAGAGCGCAGTAGAGCGCTGCAATCCACCGAATGGCAGCGTACAGCCCAAAAGTTGAAACTATCCTGGCCAAACCTAGCCTAATCCAACCTAACCGAACGTAACGTGACTAAACCTAACGTACCGCGACCACCATTGCTAGCCTCCCCTGAATCAAGCGGAACACGTCAGCGGAGAGTAGAACGCAGGAATCCTTATAATCGCTGTGTATATCAGAAAAGTCAAAGCTACACAAGCCTAACCCATACCAACGGAACGTAACGAAACATGGCATAACTCAACCTAACGTGTCGAGACCGCCATTGCTGCCCTTCCCAGAGTGAAGCAGGTCATACTAGAGAGTAGGAGAGTGCCGAAATCCACCGAGTAGCAGTGTATAGCACAGAAGTTAAAACTACCTTTACCATACGTGGCCTAACCCAACGTAAGCGAACGTAGTCTGTCGCGTCGTAACGTGCGGTGGCCACTCCTGCTGTCCTCGCCAGAAGCAAGCTGAAAGTACTAGCGCAATGTAGGACGCAGGAATCCACCTAATAGCAGACTGTAGCACTAAAGTGAAAGTTTCCCTTTCCTATCCTAGACAATCGCAACATAGCCAAACGTATCTTAGCACAAACTAACATGCTGCGAACACTATTGTTGGCCACCGCAGGGCCAAGCAGAATACATTAGTGGAGCGTCGGACGCAGAAATCCATAGAATCGCAGTGTATATCAGAAAAGCCAGAGTTACCAAAGCATAACGAGGACACACGGAACATTATCACACATAGCCTACCACAACCTATCGTGCCGAGGCCGCTATTGTTGCCCTCCCTAGAGCCAAGCAGGACACTCTGGAGCGCAGTAGATCGCAGATGTCCACCGAATAGCAGTGTACAGCACAAAGGTTAAAGCTACTCTTACCAAACGCAGCCTATCCCGACCTAGCCGGAAATAGCTTGACATATCATAACGTTTCGAGACCACCATTGCTGGCCCTGCCAGAGCAAAGCCGAAAACATTACAGCACTGCAGGTGGCAGAAATCGACCTAAAAGCATAATACGGCACTAAAGACAAAACTACTCCCTCCAGACCTAATCAACCGTAACGTAACCAAACGTAACCTAGCTCAACCTAATTTGCCACGACCACCATTACTGACCACCGCAGAGCCAAGCATAACACGTTACTGGAGAGTAGAACGCAGAAATCCATATAATCGCAGTGTGGATCAGAAAAGTCAGAGCCTAACCCTAAGCAACGGAACATATCCAAACATAACGTGGCGCGCCGGGTCCGCTATTGTTGCCCTCCTCAGAGCAAAGCAGGACGCGCTAGAGCACAGTAAAGAGCAGAAATCCACCGAATAGCAGTGTACAGCGCGAAAGTTAAGGCTAACCTGACCAAAGTTGTCCTAAACCAACCGAACCGAGAGTAACGTGGCACAACATAATGTGGCGAGACCACTGTTGCTGGCCTTCCCAGAGCCAGGCTGAAAATATTAGAGCACTATAGGGCGCAGGAATCCTCATAATAGCAGACTACAGCACTGATGTCAAAGCTACCATCTCCTGACGTAGCCTACAGTAACATATCCGAACGTAACGTACCTCAACCCAACGAGCCGCGACCACTATTGCTCTCCTCCACAGTGCCAACTAGAACGCAATAGTCGAGAGTAGAACGCAGCAATCAACAGAACCGCAGTGTACGTCAGAAATGTCAAAGTTACCCAAACCTGACCCAAACCAACAGGATGAAGGTAAACATATCCTAACCCCATCTAAAGTGGCGAGGCCGCTTTGCCGCCGTCCCCAGAGCCAAGCAGGACATCCTAGAGTACAGCACAACGCAGAAGTCCTCCGAATAGCAGCGCACAGCAACGAAGATGGAGCTATCCTAAAAAAACTTAGTTTCACCCAGCCGAACTGAAGGAAACCATAGCCGACATAACGTGCCGAGACCACTATTTCTCTTCTTCCCACTGCCAAGCAGAACATATCAGAGCACAGTAGGGCGCAGAAACCAATCTGGCAGCAGGCTATAGCACTAAAGTCAATTCTCCCGTCTCTAACCTAACCAATCGTAACATAACAAAGCGTTACCTACCTCAGCCTAACGTGCCGCGACAACTAATGCTAGCCTGGCCAGAGCCAAGCAGAATTCATTAATGGAGAGTGGAACGCAGATATCCACACTGTTGTAGTGTATATCAGAAAAGTAAAAGCTACCCAAGCCTAACCCAGAGCAACAGAACATAACCAAACAAAGCATAAATCAACCTAACGTGCCGATGCAGCAATAGCTGCCCTCCCCAGCGCCAAGCAAGACATACTAGAGCACAGTAGATCGCAGAAATCCACAGAATAGCAGTTTACAGCACAAAAGTTAAAGCTATCCCAACCAAACTTGGCACAACCCAACCTGTCCGAACGTAACCTAACTCAGCGTAACGTGCCCGGACCACTATTGCTGGCCTCCCCCGATATAAGCAGAATACGATAGTGAGGAGTAGAACGTAGAAATCCACAGATAGGCAGTGTATATCAGTAAAGTGTAAGCTGCCTAAGCCTAACTGAAAGAAACAGAACCAACAGAGCCAAGCGGAACACGTTAGTGCGGAGTAGAACGCTGAAATCCATAGAACCGCAGTGTATAACAGAATAGTCTATGCTACTAAAACCTAACCCAAACCAACAGAACATAACCAAACACGGCATAAATGAACCTAACGTGACTAGACCGCAATTGCTGCCATCCTTAGAGCAAAGCAGGGCATACTATAGCACAGTAGAGCGCATAGATCCGCCGAACAGCACTGTACAGCAAAAAAGTTATAGCTATCCTAACCAAGCATGGCCTAATCCAACCTAGCCGTGCGTAACCTGACACAATATAACGTGACGAGAACACTATTGCTGGCCTTCCCAGAGCCAGGCGGAAAATAATAAAGCACTGTAGGGAGCAGAAGTTTACATAACAACAGACTGTAGCACTAAAGTTAAAGGCATCCTCTCCTAACATAACCAATCGAAACGTTACCAAATATAACCCAACGCAACCCAACATGCCAGGACCGAGCCTCCAGTGACCCAAGCAGAACATAATAGTGGAGAGTAGAACGCACAAATCCATATAATCGCAGTGTATATCAGAGAAGTCGAAGCTATCCAAACCAAACCCAAACGAATACGTCATAAACAAGCAGAGCACAACTGAATCTAACTTGCCGAGGCAGCCATTGCCGCACTCTCCAGACCCAAGCAGGAGATATTAGAGTACAGTGGACCGCAGAAGTCCACCGAATAGCGGTGTACAGCACGGAAGTTGAATCTACCCTAACCAACCTTAGCCTAACCCAACCGAGCTGAAGGTAACGTGACTCAACATAAGGTACCGAGAGCACAACTGCTGGCCTTCCTAAAGGCAAACTGAATATGTTAGAGCAGTGTAGGTCCCAGAGATCTACACCATAGCAGACTCTAGCGCTAAGGTGATAGCCATCATCTCGTAACTTAACGAACTATAACATAACAAAACCTATCATAACTCATCCTATTGTGACGCAAGCACAATCGCTGGCCTCCGCAGAGCCAAGCAGAAGGCATTACTGGAGAGTGGAACACAGAAATCCGGATAATCGGAGTGTACATCAGGGAATTCAAAGCAACCATAGCCTAAGCCAAGCAAACGCAGCACAAACAAATAGAGCGTAACCCAACATAGCTTGCGCAGACCGCTATTGCTGCCCACTACAGAGCCAACCAGGCCATGTTACAGCATATTATTTCCCAGAAATCCGCCGAATGGCCGTGTACAGTACAAAAGTTAAAGCTACCCTAACCAAGCTTAGACTAACCCTACCAAACCGAACGCAACGTGTCTCAACGTAACGTGCCGAGTCCACTGTTGCTGGCCTTTCCAGAGACAAGCTGAACATATCAGAGCACAGTAGCGCGCTGAAACCCATCTAACAGCAGACTATATCACTAAAGTCAATCCTACTGTCTCCTAACCAAACCAATCGTAACATAACCAAACGTAGCGTACCTCAGCCTGACGTGCCGCGACAACTATTGCTAGCCTCCCCAGAGCCAAGCAGAGCACATTAGTGGAGAGTGGGACGAAGAAATCCATAGAATCGCAGTGCGCATCTGAAAAGTCGTAGGTAACCGAGCCTAATCCAAGCAACGGAACATCACCAAACATAGCCTAACACACCCTAACGTGCTGAGAACGCCATTGCTGCCCTTCCCAGAGTCAAGCAAGACATACTAGAGCACAGTAGATCGCAGAAATCTCCGAATAGCAGTGCACATGTCAAGAGTTACAGCTACATCTAACCAAACTTAGCCTAACCCAACCTGACCTAACGTAACGTGACTAAGCGTAACGTGCAGAGGCCACTATTTCTGTCCTTCCCAGAGCCAAGCTGAAAATACTAGAGCTCTGTTGGGCCCAGAAATCCACCAAGTATCAGACTATAGCACTAAAGCCGAGGGAGTCCTCTCCTGACATAAACAACCGTAACATAATAAAGCGTAACCTAACTCAAACCAACGCGCCGCGTACTCTATTGCTGGCCTCCCCATATCCAAGCATATCGCACTAGTGGAGAGTAGAATGCACAAATCCGTTGTATCGCGGTGTATATCAGAAAGCACAAAGCTACCAAGACATAATCCAAACCAGCAGAACATAAACATACATAGTATGACTAAACCTACCGTGCCGAGACTGCCTTTGCTGCCACCCCCAGAGCGAAGCTGGACGCACTAGAGCACAGAAGAGCGCAGAAATCCACCGAACAGCAGTGTACAGCACAAAAGTTAAAGCAATCCTTACCAAACTTAGCCTAACCCAAACTAACCGATCGTAACGTGACTCAACGTAACGTGCAGAGACCACTATTTCTGTCCAACCCAGAGCCATGCTGAAAATGCTAGAGCACCGTTGGGCCCAAAAATCTGCCTAACAGTAGACCATACCAATAAAGTCAAAGCCACCCTATCCTAACCTGACCAACCGTAACATACCCAAACGTAGACTAACTAAACCTAACGTGACGAGACCAATATTGCTGGTCTCCCTAGATCCATGCAGAGAATATTAGAACACAGTACATCGCAGAAAAGCGTGAATAGCAGTGTACAGCACAAATGACGAAGATATACTAACCTACCCTGATCTAACCTAACCTTACGGAACGTAGAATGACTCACCATAACGTGCCGCGTCCACTGCTGCTGGCGTCCGCAAAGCCAAGCAGAATATAGCGGAGAACATTAGATCACAGGAAACCAACACATAATAGCGCATAGCACGAAAGTCATAGCCATCCTAATCGAAATTAACTTAACATAACCAAACCAAACGCAACCTAACCCAAACTGACATGCCACGACAACCACTCCTGGCCTCCCCATAGTCGATCGGAGTATAGTGGAGCAATGTAGAGCGCGGAAATGCACCGAATCGCAGTGTTTAGCACATAGGTCAAAGAAACCCTAACGAAACCTTCCTATCCTAGCCGAACAATACGCAACGTAAAGCAACCTAACGTGCCGAGACCACTATTGCTGGCCACCACAGAGCCAAGCAGAGCACATTGGAGCACAGTAGAGAGAAGAAATCCACCGCACTGCAGTGAATAGCACAGAAGCCGTAGACATCCTTACCTTACCTGTCCTAAACTAACCTAACCGAATGCAGCATAACACAATATGACGTGCCGCGGCCACTGCCCCTGGACTTCCAGAGCAACGCAGAATGAAGTAGAGCAGAGTAGATCACTGAAATCTACCGAATAACGGTGTATAGCACGAAAGTCTTAGTTATCCTGAACAAACCTGACCTACCCTAACGTAACCAAACGTAAAGTAACTCACCCGACGAGCCAGGACCACTCTTGCTCGCCTCCTCAGGCTCTAGCAGAGAACAGTAGAGCAATATGGAGCGCTGGAATCCACCGAATAACAGTATATAGCACGAAAGTCGAAGCTACGCTGACCAAACTGACCCTAACCTGAACTAACCAAACGTAACTTAACTCAACCTGACGTGCGTCGACAACTGCTGCTGGCATCCTCGGAGACAAGCAGAATATAGTAGATCACTCTATGTCACAGGAATCTACAGAAATAGAAGTGTATAGACCGAAAGCCAAAGTATGCTATCATAACCTAGCCAAACGTAACATACCCAAACGATGTATATCTCAAACTAACATGACCAGACCACTACAGGTTTCATTCCCAGAGCCAAGCACAATATTCTAGAGCACAGTAGATCACAGAAATCTACCGAAAAGCTGTGTAGAGTACGAGCATCGGAGCTATCCTGACCAAACTTAGCCTAACATATCCTAACCGAGCGGAACCTAAATCAGCCTGACGTGCCACCACCACTGTCACTCGCATTCCAGAGTCGAGCAGAGAATGGTACCGAGCAACGTGGAGCGCAGAAATCCATCGAATAGCCGTGTGTACCACAGAAATCGAAGACAACCTAGCCCAGCTTGGCCCAACCTAACCTAACCAAGCGTAGCGTAACTCAACAGAATGTGCCGCGACCACTGCTGCTGTCATACGCAGAGGCAACCAGAATACAGTTGAGCACTGCCGACCACATAAACACAACGAAGGCCGTGACGAAAAAGACAATGCTATCCTAACCGAACTAGACATAACCCATCCTATTCAAACGCAACCTAACCCAACCTAACGTGCCACGAACACCATTGCTCGCCTCCCCAGTGTCGAGCAGATTGTAGTAGAGTAATGTAGACCGTAGGAATCGACCATATAGCAGCGCGCAGCGCAAACGTCTAAGAAATCGTAACCAAGCCTTCATAACATAACCTTATCAAACGTAACATGACTCAACCAAACGTGCCGAGACCACTATTGCCGGCCTACCCAGAGCCAAGCAGAATATACTAGAGCACAGCATGGCGCAGAGGCCCACCGCATTGCAGTTTATAGCAGGACAGTCAAACATAATCTGACCAAACCTGAACTAACCCAACCTAACGAAACGTAACCCGACCCAGCCTCACGTGCCGCAACCTGTATTTCTCGCTTCCGCAGAGATGAGCATGGTATTGTAGAACAATGCAGAGTGCAGATACCAACCGAATGGCAGTGTACAGCACAAAAGTCGAAGTCATCCTAACCTATCCTGACCTAACATAACCTAACCAACGTAGCATAGACGAACATAACGTGCCGCGGCCACTGTTGCTGGCATCTCCAGAGCCAAACAGAATAAACTAGAGCCCTGTAGGTCACAGGAATCCACCACATAGTAGTGTCTAGTGCGAGAGTCACTGCTAGTCTAATCAAACATTGGCAAGCCTGGCCTAACCAGTCATAACATGATTTAAGCTAACGTGCCAGGGCCACTATTGCTCGCCACCGTAGCGTCGAGCTGAGTACAGTTGAGCAATGTAGAGCGCAGAGATCAATCTTATAGCAGTGTGTAGCACAAGAGGTGAAGATATCCTAACATAACATGACCTAACACAACCAAACCGTATGTGGTGTAGCTCAACATAACTTGCCGCGGCAACTGCTGCTGGCCTCCCCAGAGACGAGCAGAATGTAGTAGAGCACAATAGATCAGAGGAATCCACCGTACAGCAGTGTATACCACGAAAGTCAGAGCTATCCTTACAAACATAGCCTAACCTGACCTGACACACCATAACATCACTGGAACTTACGTGCTGCGACAACTACTGCTCAGCTCCCGGGCGTCGAGCAGAATATAATAAAGCAATGTGGAGCGCAGGGATCAACCGAATAGCAGTTTATAGCAGAAAAGTCAAGAAAATCCTAACCGAGCATTCCTAACCTGACCTAACGGAACGTAATATATCTCAAGCTAACGAGCCGCGGGGACTATTAATGACCACCCCAGAGAAAAGCGGAACATACTAGAGCGCAGTAGAAAGCAGAAATCCACCGCATTGCAGTGAAAAGCACAAAAGACGTAGATATCCTAGCATAACCAGACCTAACCTAACAAAAAAGGTAGCATAGCTCAACATAACGAGCAGCGACCACGGCTCCTGGCCACCCCACGGCCAAGCAGAGCATATTATAGTACATTAGAGCGCAGAAATCCACGGAATAGCATTGTATAGCTCAGAAGTCAATGTAACATATCTTAACCTAGCCAAACGTGACATAATCAAACATAGTACAACTAAGCCTAACAATATGAGACCGCAGTTGCTGGCCTCTACGGAGGCAAGCAGAATGTGCTACAAAGGATTAGAGCGCAGAAATCCGCCGCATTGCCGTGTATAGCACAAAAGTCGTGTGTATACTAACCCAACCTGACCTAACGTAACCAAAGCTATCGTAGCTTAGCTCAACGCAACGTGCCGCGGCCACTGCTCCTAATATCCCCAGAGCAAAGCAGAATGCAGAAGAGCACAGTAGATCTCCAGAAGTCCATAGAATAACAGTGTATGTCACGAAAGTCAAAGCTATCCTACCCAAACGTAACCCAACATAACCTAGTCAAACGTAGCCTCTCTCAACATAGCGTGCCGCGACCACTATAGCTGGCGTGCGCAGGGCCAAGCTGAATATGGTAGAGCAGAGTAGATCACAGAAATACACCGAATTACAGTGTATAGCACGAAAGTCAATGTTATCCTACATAAACATAGCCTAACACAACCTAACAAAAGGTAACCTAATTGAAGAGTGCTTGCCACGACCACTATTGCTCGCCTCCCCAGATTCGAGCAGAGTATATTAGAGCAATGTAGAGAGCAGAAATCCGCCGAATAGAACTGTGAAGCAAAAAAGCAGAAGAGATCCTAACCAAGCCTTATAAACCTTCCCGAACGAAAATGTAACATAACTCAAACAAGCGTACCGGGAAAATTACTGCTGGCCACCACAGAGCCAAGCAGTGCATATTAGATCACATTGGTGCGCTTAAACCCTGCGAATAGCAGTGTGCATCACAGACGTCTGAACTACCCTATAATAACCTTGCCAAACGTAACACAAATAAACGAAGCCAAACTCACCCTAACATGGCCAGGCTACTGTTGCTGGCCTCCACAGAGACAAGTAGAATACACTAGAGCACAGCAGAGCGCGGAAACCATCGCATTGCAGTGAATAGTACTAAGGCCGTAGATATCCTAGCATAACCTGACCTAACCTAACGTAATCAACCGTTGCATATCTAAACATAACGTGCCGCGACCACCATTGCTTGCCTCCCCAGGGCCGAGCAGAGCATATCAGAGCAGAGTGGAGTGCAGACATCCACCGAAGAGCAGTGTAGAGCACAAAACTCAAAGCTAACCTATCCTAAGCCAACCAAACGCGACACAAACGAACGTAATCTATCTCAAACTTACGTGCCGAGACCGCTATTGCGACCCACACCAGAGACAAGCACAACATGCTAGAGCACAGTAGGGCACAGGAGTCCACCGAACAGCTGTGCATTGCACAACCGTCAAAGCCGCCACAGCCAAACATAACCTACCCTAACCACGCCAATCTTAACATAACACAAACAATCGTGCCGCAACCACATCTGCTGGTCTCACCGCAGACAAGCGTAGTCTAGTAGAGTAATACAGAGCGCAGATACCTACCGAAGAGCAGCGCATAGCACAATAGTCACAGCTATCGTAAGCAAACCTAACCTATCCTAGCCAAGCCAAACCTAACCTAACTCGACCTAACGAGGCGAGGCCACAGTTGCTGGCATCCCCAGGGCCTAGCAGAATATATTAGAGCACAGTAGATCGCAGAAATCAGCGGTATGCTGTGTACACCGCGGAAGTCAAGGGTATCCTATCCTAACCAGGCCAAATGTAACGTAACCAAACGTAACCTAACGCAGCCTAATGGCCCGAGATCACTACTGCTGCACTCACCAGAGCCAAGAAGGACATATCAGAGGGAGTAGAGCACAGAAACCTACTGAACCGCAGTGCGTAGCACAAATGTCGAAGCTACACTATCCTAGCATAGCCATAAGTAACATAACCAAACGTAGCTTAACTCAACCTAACGTGTCAAGACAACAATTGCTTCATCCCCAGAGACCAGCAGAATGTACTGCAGCGCAGTAGGGCGCCGGATACCTCCAAATTGCAGTGTACAGCACAAGTGTTAGAAATATCGTAATCTAACCTTCCCTAACCCAACCTAATCAAAGGTAGACTGACTGCATCTGACGTGAAGCGACCACCTTTGCTGTCCTCCGGGGAGTCGATCAGAGCATACTAGTGCAATGTAGAACGCAGAAAACCACCTAATAGCAGTGTATTGCACAAAGGTCAAAGGTATCGTATCCTAACCTTGCCAAATGTGACATAACCGAGCGTAATCCAACTCAATCTTACAAGGCGAGGTCACTATTGCTGACCTCCCCGAGGACAAGCAGAATATACTAGAGCAAAGTAGAGCGCAGTAATGCTCCTCATTGCAGTGTGTAGGACAAGTGTCAAAGATAGCCCAATTTATCCCAACCTAACCATGCCAAACGTAACCTATCTCATCCAAACGTGCCGCGATGGTTACTCCTGGCTTCACCAGAGACAAGCAGAGCATATCAGAGCACAGTAGAGCGCAGAAATCCGCCAAATATCAGCGTACAGCACAAAAGCAGGAGCTATACTGTCCTAACCTAAACAAATGTAACCTAACCAGACATAGCCTAACTCATCCTAACTTGCTGAGTCCACCATTGCGGTCATCTCCAGGGCCAAGCAGAGCATATTATAGCACAGTACAGCGCAGATATCATACGAAAAGAAGTGTATAGCGCAAAAGTTGAAACTATCCTGACAATACTTAGCCTGGCCCCACCTAACCGAACGCAGCATGACTCAACTTAACGTGCAGAGACCACTATGGCTGGCCTTCCGAGAGCAAGGCTGAAAGCAGTATCGCACTGTAGTGAGCAGGTATCCACCTAACAGAAGACTATAGCACTGAAGTCAAAGCTATCCTCTCCAAACCTAATCAACCGCAACATAATCAAGCGCAACACAACTCAAATTAACGTGCCGGGATCGCTATTTTTCCCGCCCCGGAACCAATCTGGACATGCTAGAGCACAGTAGAGCGCAGAAATCCACCGTATAGCAGTGTGCAGCTCAAAAGCTAAAGCTATCCAGACCAAACTTAGCCTAAACCAACATAACCGAACGTAACTTGATCCAACATAAAGTTCCGAGGCCGCTATTGCTGGCCTTCGCAGAGACAAGCTGAAAATATTAACGCACCGTAGGGAGTTTTAATCCACCCAATAGCAGACTATGGCACTAAAGTCGATGCTATCCTCTCCTATCATAACCAAACGTAACATAACAAAACATGCCGCGCCCACTATTTCTCGCCTCCGCATAGTCAACCGGGGCACATTAGCGGAGAGTAGAGGGCAGAAGTCCATTTAATCGCAGTGTATATCAGAAAAGTCAAGGCCAAACAAACCTAACCAAAACCAACAGAACAAAACCAAACATAGCCTGACTTAACGTAACGTGCCGAGACCGCTATTGCTGCCCTCCCCAGAGCCAAGCAGAGTATAGTACAGCAGAGTAGAGCGCAGAGAGCCAACAAATAGTAATGCATAGCACAAAAGTCAAAGATACTCTCACCTAACCAGGCCATACCTATCCTAACCAAGCGTACAACAACTGAATATAACGTGCCGCGACCACTACTGCTGGCTTCTCCAGTGCCAAGTAGAGCACACTAGCGTACAGCAGAGCGTAGAAACCCACCGAATAACAGCGTAAACCACGAAAGTCAAATCAATCCAAACCTAGCCCAAGCTAACATAGCGAAACCGAAGTAGCCTAACTCATGCAAACGGGCCTAGAACACCATTACCGGCCTCTCCAGAGACGAGCAGAGTATAGTAGAACAACGTCGAGCGTAGATATGCACCGAATAGCTGTGCACAGCGCCAAAGTCTAAGCCATCCTACCCTAACCTGACCAAACGTAACATAACCGAATGCAACATAACTCAAGCTAAAGTGCCGGGTCATATACAGCTGGTCTCCCCATACCGAAGCAGGACATACTAGAGCACAGTAGAGCGCAGATATCCACCGAATTGCAATGAATAGCGTAAAAGTCAATGTTATCCTATCTTAACCTAACCAAACGTAATATAACCATGCTCTTCATAATAAAACCTAGCGTGCATAGACCACTACTGCTGGCCTTTCCATCGCCAAGCACAACATATTAGAGAAGAGTAGGGCGCAGAACGCCGCAGAATGGCAGCGCATGGCAGAAAAGTCTATGCATCCTAACCTGACCCAAGCTAACATAGCATAACCAAACTTATCCTAACCGGGACTAACGCACCGGGACCACTATAGCTTGCCTCCCCAGAGACGGGGAGAGTGTAGCAGATCAACGTAGAGCGATGAAATCGTCCGAAAAGTAGTGTATATCACAAATGTCGTAGTTATACTATCCTACACTGACAAAACGTGACATAACCAAACGTAAGCTAATAGAACCTAACGTTCCGCGACCACCATTGCTGGCCTCCCCAGAGCTATGCAGAACATATCGGACGAGGGTAGGACGCTGAAGTACATAGAATCGCAGTGCATAGCGGAAAAGTCAAAGCTGCCCAAACACATGCAATACTAACGAAAGCTACCCGATTGTAATCTACCTCAACGTAGCATGCCGCTACCACAAATTCTGCCCTCCCGAGAGCAAGGTAGAGCATATTAGAGCACAGTAGCGCCGAGAAATCCACCGAATTGCAGTGTGTAGCACGAAAGTCAAACCTACACTCTCCAAATCAGACCAAATATAACACAACCGAAAGTAAGGTAATCACACCATGGGTGCCACGACCACTACTGCTGGCGTCACCTCATCCAAGCAGAGTATAGGAGAGCAGCGTAGGACGCTGAAATCGAACAAATTGCGGAGTATAAAACAAAAGTCGAAGATATCTAATCCTACCCTGACTAAGCGTAACGTAACTGATCGCAACATAACGCATCATAACCTGCCGAGAACACCATTGTATGCCTCTCCAGAGCAAAGCAGCGAATATTAGTTCTCATTAGAGTGCAGAAATCCACTGGACATCAGTGTATAGCACATAGCTCAAGGCCATTCCAACCAAGCCAGACCTAACCTAACCTAACCAAACGTAGCATAGCTGAACCGAACGTGCCACGACCATTACTGGTGGTCTCCCCAGGGCCACGCAGAACGTATTAGAACACAGTAGGGCGCTGCAAACCAACGTATAGCAGTGTACGGCACAGAAACTGAAACTATCCTTTCCAAACCTAAACATTCGCAACACAACCGAACATAAATGAACACAATGAAGCATGCCGAGATCACTGTTGCTGTACTCGCCATTCCAAGCAGGGCATATTAGAGCTCGGTAGAGCGCAAAAATACACGGAATAACAGTGTACAGCACGAAAGTCGAAGCTATCCAATCCTAACCTAACCAACCGCAACTCCGCCAAGCGTAACCGTGCTCACACTAGCGTGCCGCCAACAAACAATGCTGGCATCCGCAGACAGGCAGAGTCTAGTAGTGTAATGAGGAGCATAGAAATCGACCGATTAGCAGCGTATAGCACAAAAGTCACATCCACCCCAACCAAGCCTAACCTATCCTAGCCAAGCCAAACCTATCATAACTCAACCTATCGTGCTAGAGCACAGTTGCTGGCATGCCAAGAGTGAAGCAGAACATATTAGAGCACAGCAGAGCACAGAAATCTGCGGTATGCTGTGTATAAGGCGAAAGTCAAAACTATCCTATCCTAACCAGGCCAAACATAACTGGACCTAGCGTACACTAACGCAGCCTAACGTGTCGAGATCACTGCTGCTGCCCTCACCAGAGCCAAGTAGGGCACATTAGAGGGGAGTAGAGGGCAGAAGCAAAAAGTATCGCAATGCAAAGCACAGTAGTCGAAGCTACCCTCTCCTAGCAGAGGCATACGTAACATAACCGAACGTAGCTTAACTGAACCCAACGTGCCGAGACACTCCTTTCATCCACAAATCCCAGCAGAATGTACTGGAGCACAGTAGAGCGCAGAAAGCTTTCAAATTGCAGTGCATTGCACGAGTGTCAGAGATATCGTAACGTAACCTTCCCTAACCCAGCCTAATAAGACGTAGGCTGATTGTACCAGACGTTCCGCGACTGCTATTACCGGCATTCCCAGAATAGAGCAGATTATAGTGGAGCACAGTAGAGCGCGGACACCAACCGAATAACAGTTCATACCGCGAACGATATATCTATCCGAACATAAACCCAAGCAAACGTAACCCAGCAAAACGTAGCATAACTCAACCCAACGTGCCAGGTCAGCTATTGCTGGCCTCCCCAGTGCCAAGCAGAACATACTAGAGCAATCTAGAGCGCTGAAATCCACCGAATATCAGTGCATACCACGAAAGTCTGAGCTACGCTATCCTAACCTAACCATACGTGACATAGCCAAACGCAGCATAACTCAGCTGAAAGTGCCGAGGCCTCTATTGGTGCCCTCCCAGAGCCAAGCAGAACATACAACATCACAGTAAATATCAACAATCTACCGAACAACGGTGAGTACCCTATCCAAACCTAACCCATACTGTCATGGCACAAAAGAACTCTGCCTAACTCAATCAAGCGTGCCGAGACCACAATTGCTGGCCTCCCGAGTGTCGAGAAAAGTATAGAACATCAATGTAGAGCGCATGAACCCACCGAATAGCAGTGTATAGCACAAGAGCCTACGCTACCCTTTCGTAACCTAACCAAACGCAACATAACCGAACGCAAAATTACTCGGACAAACGTGCCGAGGACAATACAGCTTGCCTCCCATTGGCCATGCAGAATGTACCAGAGCACTCTGGAACGCAGAAATTCACAAAAGAGCAGTATATAGAACATAACCTAACCTAACATGACGGAACGTAATATAACACAACAAAACGTGCCACGACCGCTATTGCTGGCGTCCCCGGAGAAAAACAGAGTGTGACAGCCCAGTATAGGTCGTAGGAGACCATACAATTTCATTGCGTTGCACAAACGTCATAGCTATACCTGCCCAATCCAACATAACCTAACGCAACCAAACTTTATGTAACTGAGCCTAACGTACCGGAACCACTGTCACTGACATCGCCAAGGCCATGCGAACATGTTAGAGGAGAGTAGAGCGAAGAAATCCATAGAATCGCAGTGTATAGCAGAAAAGTCAAAGCTATCTGAACCATACCCATGGCAACATAAGCTAACCGAACGTAACCTAACCCAGCCTTACATGACGCGGTCACAAATTCTGGCTTCCCTAAAGCAAGGCTGAGCATGTTAGAGCACAGTAGAGCGGGGAAATCCACCGAAAAACAGTATGTGGCACAAAAGGCATAGGTACGCTATCCAAACCTAATCAAAGGCAACACTACCAACGCAACCTAGTACAGCGTAACGTATGGCCACCAATACTGCTGGCCTCCACAGAGACAAGCAGCACATACTAGGCGAAAGTAGGGCGCAGAAATCCATGAGGACGCTGTGTACAGCAGAAAATTCAAAGAAATTCTAACGTAACTTAAGCAAACGTAACCTCACGAAACGCAGAAAATCTCTACATAACATGCCGGGACCACCATTGCTGGCCTCCCCAGTATCGAGCAGAATATAATGGAGTAGTATAGAGCGCAGGAATCCACCGAATGGCTGCGTATAGCACAAAAGTCCAAGCTATCCTCTCGTAAACTATCCAAACGTAGTGTAACCTAACGTGCTGGGACCACTATTACTGGAAACCCCTGAGCGAAGCAGAATATACTATGGTGCACCAGGTCGCAGAGAGCTACCTAATTGCAGCGCATATCACAAAAGTCAAAGCCAACACAGCCAAGTCTATCCAACCTAGCCTAACCAATCGTAACCTAACTCAGCATATCGTTTCACGTCCAGTGTTGCTGGCCACCCCAGGATCCAGTAGAGTATCGTAGGGCGATGTAGAGCACAGGAATGCACCGAGCAGCAGTGCATAGCTCAAAAGTCCAAGTTACCCTATCCTATCATATCCAAACGTAACATAACCAAACGTAGCCTAAATCAAGCTATCGCGCAGGGACCACCATTACCGGCCTCCCCTGAATCGAGCGGATTATAGTACAGCAATGTAGACCGTAGGGATATACCGAATAGCAGTATATAGCACAAAAGTCAAAGCTACCCTCTCCTTCCCCAACCAAACGTAACATAACCAAACGTAGCCTAAATCAAACTAACGTGCCGTGACCGCTATTTCTTGCCTCCCCAGACACAAGCCGAATAGACTAGGGCACAGCAGAGCACAGAAATCCGTGGCGTTGCTGTGTAAAGCACAAAAGTCATAGGTATCCTAACGCTAACTGACCCATCCTAACCCAACCGAACGTAGCCTAACTGAACGTAACGTGCCGAGAACACTATTGCTGTCTTTCCCATAGAAGATCTGAACATATGAGATCACAGTGAAGCGCAGAAATCCACCGAGAATCATTGTGCAGAACAAACGTCAACTACCGTTTCCTAGCATAACAAATCGAAACATTTCCTTACCAAACCTAACTGAACATAACGTGCAGCGACGACATTTGATGGCCTAATCTGATTCGAGCAGGGTATAGAAAAGCACAGTAGAGCGCAGGAATCCACCGAATAGCCGCATATACTAAGAAAGTCAAAGTTATCCAAACCTGTTCCAAGCAAACATAACCTAACCGAACGCAACCTAATTCAACCTATCGTGCAGAGACCAGTGTTTCTGGCCTGCGCAGAGCCAAGCAGAGCATATTAGAGGACAGCATGACCCAGAAATACCCCAAATAGCATTATATGACACAAGAGTCAATGCTGTACTCTCCCACCCGACCAAACGTAACATAACCAAACGTAGCCTAAATCAAACTAACGTCCCGGCACCACAATTCCTGGCCTCCACAGGGTCGAGCAGAGTATAGTACATCAGAGTATGGCGCTGAAATCCACCGAATAGCAGAGTCCTCCACGAATGCTAGAGCTATGCAAACCTAATAAAAGGTTACTTAGTCTAAGCAAACGTAGCCTAAATCATCCTAACGTGCCGAGGCCACAATTGCTGCCTTTCACAAATCCAAGCTGAAAGTATTAGGGCAGATTAGAGCGCGGAAATCCACCCAATAGCAGTGTTTAGCACAAATGTCAAAGCTATACTCCTCTAACGTAACAGATCGTAACTAGCCCAAACGTAACCTAAGGCGCCGCCACGGCTATTGCTGGCCTCACCATAGCCAAGAAGAACGTATTTAAGGAGAGCAGGGCGTGGCAAACCAGAGAATCGCAGGGTACTGCAGGGAAGTGAGAAATATCCAAACCTGACCCAAACGAACATAACATAGCCGAACGTGATCTAACTCAGCCTAACGTGCCGCGGCCACTATTTCCAGCCTCCCCAAAGCTAATCAGGTCAGGTAAGATCACAGCAGAGCGCAGAATTGCGTCGAACATCAGTGTGCAGCCCAAGACTCAAATCTGTCCTAGCCTAACCTAACCAAACGTGACGTAACCGGTCGTAACCTAAATCCACCTAACCGCCATACAACACTAATGCTGACCACACCGGAGCCAAGCAGAATAGGCTAAAGCAGAGCAGATTACAGGAATCCGCGGCGTTGCAGTGTAAACCACAAGAGTTGAAGGTATCCTAACCCAAGCTGACCCAACCTAAGCCAAACAAGCGTAGGCTAACTCAATGTAACGTGCCGAGACTACTATTACTGTCTTTCCCATAGACAAGCTGAACATGTGAGATCACAGTAGGGCGCAGATGTCCACCGAATATCAGAGTGAACTACAAATTTCAGCTACCGTCTCCTAACCTAATCAATCGTAACATTGCCTAACGTAACCTAACAGAACCTATCGTGCTGAGACCACTATTTCTGGCCTCCGCATCGCCAAGCACAACATGTTGGAGGAGAGTAGGGCGCAGAAGACCATAAAATGGCAGTGCATAGTAGAAAAGTGAAAGATATCCTAACCTAGCACAGCGTAACGTAATCTATACCAACGTAATCTAACTAAACCTATCGAGCGGCGGACCACCACTGCTGCCCTCCAGAGACCCAAGCAGAAATTACTAGAGCACAGCAGAGCGCAAAAATCCACCGAATAGCAGCGTATAGCGCAAAAGTCAAATCTAGCCAATCCCAACATATCAGAACGTATCATAAGCGGACATCACGTAACCCATACTGACGTTCCACGAACGCTATTGCTGGCCTCACGAGAGCTAAGCAGAGTGTAGCAGAGCAATACAGAGCGCTTTAATTGTCCAAATAGCAGTGCGTATCGCCAAAAGTCAGAGCTACCATAATCAAACCTAACCAAATATCCCCCAACAAAACGCAACATAACAAAACTTAACGTGACGAAAGCACTATTCCTGGTGTTCACACAGACAAGCGGAGTGCGATAGCGCACAGAAGAGTGTAGACGTCAATAGAATAGCAGTGCGTAGCACAACAGTCATGGCTACCCTAACCAAACACAACGTACCCTAACATAACCAAACGTATTCTATCTCAACCTAACGTGGGCGACCGCCATTGCTGGCATCCCCAGAGCCAAGCAGAACATGTTAGTGGATAGCAGAACACAGAAATCCATAGAATCGCTGTGTATATCCGGAGGGACTAAGCTACCCGAGACTAACCCAAACAAACAGGACCTTAACAAGCAAAGTCTAACACAGCATAACCCGCCGCGAACAATATTGCTGGAATACCCATGGCCAAGCAAAATATACTAGAGCACAGTAGAGCGCTGAAGGCCACCAAATGGCAATATATAGCACAAAAGTGGAAGATATCATAACCTTATGTGGCAAACCTGATCTAACCAAGCGTAGAATAACTAATCCTGACGAACCGAGACCTCTATTGCTGGCCTACCAAGAGCCAAGCGGTACATATTAGAGCACAGTAGATCGCTGAAACCAACCTAATGGCAGTGCATAGTACAAAAGTCAAAGTCATCCCAACCAAACCTAGCCAAGCCTAGTCTACAAAAGCTAAACATGACTCAACACAACGTGCCGTAACCATTTCTCCTGGCGTGCCCAGACACAAGGCGAGCGTGACAGCGCTCAGTTGAGCTCAGAGCTCAATAGAACATCAGTGTCTAGCACAACAGTCAAAGCTATCCTCTCCAAACCAGACCAAACTTAACATAACCGAATGTAACGAAACACAACCTTGTGTGCCGAGACCACCATTGCTAGTCTCCCCATAACCGAGCTGAATGTACTAGAGCACGGTACAGCGTAGTAATACACAGCATTGCAGTGTATAGGACAAGAGTGGAAGATTTCGTAACCTAACCTGTCCTAACCTAACCAAACCGAACGTAGCCCGACTCAACATAAGCAGCCGCGTCTGGTATTGCTGTCCTCCGCTGTGCCAAGCGGAGCATATTAGTGCAATGATGAATGCAGGAATCCACCGAATGGCGTCGTATAGCACAAAAGTCAGAGCTTTCCTACCCCATCCTACCCAATTATTACATAACCAAACGTTACATAACACAACCTATCGTACCGAGACCACTGCTGCTGCCCTCCACAGAGACAACCAGGACATACTAGAGCACAACGCAGCCGCAGTAATCCGCCGAAGAGCAGCGCAGGTCTCCAAAGTCAATGCTACGCCGACCAACCTTAGTCTAACCTAACCTAGCAGAACGTAAACTAAATCAAAAAAACGTGCACATGCCAGTATTGCTGGACTTCAAAGTGCCAAGATGTAGATACTAGTGGACCGTAGATCGCCGAAATCCTCCGAATAGCAGTGTATAGCTCAAAAGCCAAAGCTATCTCCTCCTAACATAACCAAGCGTAGTAAAGCCATACGCATCGTAACTCAGACGAACGCGACCAGGGCTCTACAGCGGGCCTCCGCTTAGACAAGCAGAATATACCATAGCCCAGTAGAGCGCAGGAATGTACAGAGTAGCAGTGTACATAGCAAATGTCAAAGCCATAATGACCAAACATATCCTAACCTAACCAAAGCCAACGGAACCCAACTGAAACAAACGCGCTGCGACCACTATTTCTCGCCTCCCCAGATGCAGGCAGATGCCAGTAGAGCAATGCAATGCACAGGTATGGACCCAAGAGCAGTGTAAAGCCCACAGGCAAGGCCATACAAGCCAAACCTATCCTGACATATCCAAGCCAAGCGTAAGCAAACTCAACCTGGCGTGCCGATGTCAATATTGCTGGCCTTCCCAGAGCCAAGCAGAATGCAATACAGCACTATGGAGCGCAGGAATCCACCAAATAGCCGTGTATAGCACAAAAGTCAAAGATATCCTATCCTGACATTACCAAACATAAACTAATCAAACGCAGAATAACTAAACCTAACGAGCCGAGGCCTCTATTGCTGGTATAACCAGAGCCAAGCAGAACATATTAGAGCACAGTAGAGCGCAGAAATTCATGGAATAGCTGTTTATAGCACGAAAGTGAAAGCCATCCCAACCAAACCTAACCTAACCTAACCTAACCAAACGTAACCTGGCTCAACTTATCGTGCAACGAACACTGTTGCTGATCTCCCTAGCGACAAGCAGAGCACATTATATCGCAGCAGTGCGCAGAAATCCACTGAATAGCACGGTATGGCACAAAAGCCAAAGCTATGCTAACCAATCCTATACGACCCTAGCCAAGTCATGCATAACCTGTCCCAATCTTGCGTGCCGAAACCACCATTGCTGGCTTCGCCAGAGGCAAGCAGAATATGATTGAGCACAGTACGGCACGGAAGTCCGTAGAATGTCAGTGTTGAGCACATACGTCAAAGCTATCCTAACCCAACATAACCTAACCGAAAGTAATCTAGCTCCACCTAACGTGCCGCGCGCTGTATTGCTGTCCTCCAGAGAGCCAAGCGGAGCATAATAGAGGAGATTAGAGCGCAGAAATCCGTAGAATCGCAGTGTACGGCACAAAGGTCGACGAAGCCCGAACCTAACCACAGCTAACGTAGCCTAACCAAACGTATCCTATTTCTACATAACGTGCCGATGACACTATATATGGCATCCACAGAGCCATGCAGCGCATACAATAGCAGAGTAGAGCGTAGAAATCTACCTGTGGTGAACAGCAGTGTACACCACGAAAGTCTAATCTACCGTGTCCTAACATATCATATCATAACATAACATAACGTAACATAACCAAACCCAACAGCTCAATACCGCTATTGCTGGCCTCCACAGAGGCATGCCGAATGTACTAGGGAGCAGTTTAGCGCAGAAATACACCGCAATGTAGTGAATAGCACAAAAGTAGAAGGTATCCTAACCGGACCTAACATAACCAAATGTAGCACCTCTCAACGTAACGCGGTGCGACCACTGCTGCTGGCCTCCCCATAGCCTTGCAGGAAGTACTACAGCACAGCAGATCACAGAAATCCGCCGAATAACAGGATATAGCACGAAAGTCAAAGCTTTCTTGACCAAACATAGCGAACCTAGCTTAACCAAACATAACATAGCACAACGTAGCGCGCCACGACCACTATTGCTCGCCTCCCCTGAGACGAGCAGGGTATAGCCGAGCAATGTTGAACGGAGGAATCCACCGA
>NW_016908929.1:57360-82120 GCF_001483705.2 Eufriesea mexicana
CAGATGTCAATATAGCCTCTCCTAAACCAGCCAAACGTGGCATGTGCGTACGTAACATAACACAACCTAACTTGACGAGACCACAGCTGCTCGTCTCCACAGAAACAAAAAGGATGCTCCAAAGCACAGTGGAGCGCAGGATTCCACGGCACTGCAGTGAATGGCGCAAAAGCCGTAGGTACACTTGCATAGCCTGACCAAACCTAACCTAACCGAGCGTAGCATAACGCAAAATAACGTGCAGCGACCTCTGCCCCTTGCCTCGCCATAGCCACACAGAACCTAGCAGAGCCGAGCAGATCGCAGAAATACAGCGAATAACTGTGCATAGCACGAAAAGCAATGCTATACTAAGCAAACTTAACCAAACCTAACCTAACCAAACGTAACCTAACCCAGACTAACCTGCCCGACCGCTAATTCTCGCCTCCACAAGGTCCAGCGGAGTATAGTAGAGCAATGTAGATCGCAGAAATCCCCCGAATAGCAGTGTATGTTACAAAAGCCGAGGATATGCTGACCTAACCGGGCCGAACTTAACCTAACCGAACGTAGCACAATCGAACGTAACCTAACTCACACTAACATGACGAGACCACCACTGCTGTCCTCCTCAAAGACAAGAAGAATATTTCAGAGCACAGTAGAGCGCAGAAACCCACCCGAATGCAGCTAATATCACAAATGTCGAAGATATCCAAGCCTAACCTGACCAAACCTAACCTAACCGTACGTAACACAACTGAACCTATCGTGCCGATATCACTATTGCTGGTCCCCCAGAGCGACGCAGAAAATATTACAGCGCAGTAGAGCGCAGGAATCCACCGAGAAGCAGTTTATACCACGAAAGTCATAGCGTTCATAGCCAAACTTAGCCTAACCTAACATTACCAAACATAACATAAATCAGCCTAACGTGCCACTACCACTATTGCTGGCCTGCACAGAGTCGGGCAGATTAGAGTTGAGCAATGTTGATCGCAGAAATCCACCGAATAGTAGTGTATAGCGCAAAAGTCGAATTCATCCTAACCAAACCAGGCAGAACCTAACCTAACATAACGTAGAATGGGTAAACCTAACAATCCGATACCTCTATTGCTGGCATTCCCAGAGCAAAGCAGAAAGCATTAGAGGAGAGTAGAGTACAGAAATTTATAGAATCGCAGTGTACAGCAGAATTGCGAAAGATACCCAAACCTAACCCAGACTAATATACCATAACCTGAAAGCAATCTAAGCATACCGCACCGCGACAAAAATTGCTGCCCTCCTCAGGGAGAAGGGGATTGCAGTAGAGCACGGTAGATGGCAGGAATCCACCGAATAACGTTGCATAGCACAAAAGGCTATGCGATCCAGGCAAAACACGTCCTAACCTAACCTAACCCATCGTAACCTAACACAACCTAACGAGGCACGGCCGCCATTGCTCTCCTCCCGTGTGCCGAGCGGAGTATATTAGAGCAATGTAGGATGCAGGAGACCACCGAATAGCAGTGCAGAGCACAATAGTTGAAGCTATACTCACCAAACATATCGGAACCTAGTCAAGCCATGCGTATCCTGACTCAAGCTTGCGTGCTGAAGCCACCATTGATGTCTTCCCCAGAGACAAGCATAATATGATAGAACACAGCTCAGCACGGACGTCCATAGAATATCAGTGTTGAGCACATATGACAGAGCTACCCTAGCCTAACCCAACCTAACCTAACCTAACCAGAATTAATCTAACTCCACCTACCCTGCCGCGAACAGTAATGCTGGCACCCACAGAGCTAAGCAGAGCTTAATACAGGAGAGAAGTGCGCAGAAATCCATCGAATCGCAGTGTATATCAGAAAAGTCAAAGGTACCCAGACCTAACAAAGACGAACAGCACATAATGACACGTAGCCTTACACAACCTAGCGTGCCGAGACCGCAATGGGTGCCCTCACCAGAGCCAAGCAGAGCATACTAGAGTAAAGCAGAGCGCAGAAGTGCACGAACAGCAATGCATACCACAGAACGTGAACAGAACGTGACGTGTCCCAACATTAAGAGCCGAGACCACCTTCGCTGGCCTCCCCAGTGCCAAGCAAAACATACTAGAGCACACTGGAGCGCAGAAGTCCACCGAATTGCAGTGCACAGCACAAGAGCCAATGCTACCCTCTCCTAATATATCCAAACTTAACATTACCAGTCGTATTATAACTCAGCCTAACGTACACCGACAACTATTGCTGGCATCCCCAGAGTCGAGCAGGACTTACTAGGGGACATTGGAGCGCAGAATTCCGTGGAACCGCAGTGTACAACACAAAAGGGATATCTATCCATACCTAACCCAATCTAACATAACCCAACCAAACGTAGCTTGCCTCAACGTAACGTGCCGCGGCCACTACAGCTGGCCTCCGCAACTCCGCGCAGAATGTAGTAGAGTGCAGTCGGGAGCTGAAATCCACCGAAAAACAGTGTATAACACGAAAGTCGAAGATATCCATACCGAAACCAGCCCAACCTAGACTAATCAAACGTAACCTAACTAAACCCAACGTGCCGAGGCCACTATTGCTGGCGTTCCCATGGCTAAGCATAATATAGTAGAGCACAGTAAATCGCAGAAATAGTCAGAATGGCAGTGTATGGCACGAAAGTCTAAGTGAACCTGCACGAACTTAACTACTCCTAACCTAACCAAGTCCGAACTTACACTACCTAACGTTCCGCGACTACTACTGCCGTCCTCCACGGACCCAAGCAGGGTATACTAGAACAAAGTAGAGAGCAGAAATCCGCGGAAAGGTGTGTAAGGCACAAAAGTCTATACTATCCTATCCTAACCTCCCGAGCGCAAAGGTGCCGAACGTAGCATACCTCAGCCAAGCGTTACGAGACCACCATTGCTGGCTTCCTCGGGAGAATCAGAAAATACTAGAGCACACCAGAGCGCAGAAATCCACGACATTGCTGCGTACAGCGCAAAAGTCAAACACATCCTGACATTAATTTGCACAACCTTACCCACCCAAGCGTAGTGTAACTAAGCTTAGCGTGACGAGACGAAAATCGCTGGCCTCCCAGAGCAAAGCAGAGCACATTAAAGCACATTTGAACGCAGAAGTCCACCGAATAGCAGCGAATAGCAAAAACGTCAAAGTAGCCTGTCCTAATCCAGCCAAACGTAACACATCCGATCGTAGCATAACACAACCTAACACGATGGTACCACTATTGCTGGCTCCCACAGAGACAAGCAGAATGTAGTAGAGCACAGTAGATCACAGAAATCCACCGAAAGCAGTCTATAGCACGGAAGTCGACGATATCCTAACCAAACGTAGCCTAACCTAACCTAGCCAATAGTAATATAACAAATCCTAACGTGCCGCGGAACCACTCCTTGCCCCCAGAGTCGGGCAGAGTATAGTAGAGTAATGTAGAGCGCGGAAATCCACAGAAAAGAAGTGTGCAGCACACAAGTGGAAGATGTCCCAACCCAACCTGACCAAACCTATCCTAAAGGAACGTAGCGTAGCTAAATATAACTTGCCGCGACCACTGCTCCTGGCCTCCACAGGGCCAAGCAGAATGCAGCAGAGCACAGGAAATCACAAAAAAACGGCGAATGGCAGCGTATATCACGGATAGTCAGAGCTATCTTAACGAAACTTAACGTAACCTAACCTAACGTAACACTACTGAACCTAACGTGCCCAGGCCACTATCACTAGCCACCCCCAAGTCGAGCAAAGCATATTAGAGCATTCTAGAGCGCGGAAATCCACCGAATAGCAGTGTACAGCTCAAGACTCATAGTAGCATATCCTAACCTAGTCAAACGTGACACTCCCAGCGGAGCCTAGCCCAACCTAACACGTCGGCACCGCTATTGCTGGCTTCCACAGAGGCAAGCAGAATTTAGCAGAGCACACTTTAGCGCGGTAATCCACCGTACTGCACCGTAGATACCCTAGCATAACCTGTCCTAACCTAACCCAGCCGAAAGTAGCATATCTCAACATAACTTGCCGCCGCCAGTGCTCCTGGCATAGCAGTGTATAGCACAAAAGTCAAGGTATCCCAGCCGAACCTTACACAACCTAACCTAACCAAACTTAGCATAACTCAACCTAACGTGACGTGACCACTGGTGACGGCATCCCCGGAGCCAAGCAGAATATAGTAGAGCGCTGTAGATAAGAGTAGTCCACCGAAAAGCAGTGCGCAGCACGATAGTCTAAGTCATCCTAACCAAACTTAACCTAACTCGTGCGAACCAAACGTAACCTAACTTAACCTTCAGTGCCACGACGACTATTACTCGCCACCCGAGGGTCTAGTCGAATACAGTATAGCAATGCAGAGCGCTGACATCCTACAGATGTCAGCGTATAGAACAAAATTCTGACCTACGCTATCCTAACTTAATCAAACGTAACATAAGCAAACGTACTCACACTCAACCTAATGTGCCGAGACCACGTCGGAGGGCATCCCCAGGGCCGTGCAGAATATACTAGGGCACAGCAGATTGCAGAAATCTGCCGCATTGCAGTTTATAGCACAATAGTCGTACATACCCTGAGCCAACTCGTCCTAACCTAACCTATCCAAAAGTAGCGTAATCCAATACAACGTGACGAGACAAATATTGGTGGCCTATCCAGTGCCAAGCATAGCATATTAGAGCAGATTAAAGCGCAGAAATCCACGGAATATCGGTGTGTAGCACGAAAGACAAAGCAGCCTGCCCTAACCTAACCAAACGTAACACAAGCTAGCGTAGCCTGACTCAGCCTTACGTGCTGAGACCACAATTACTGGCCACCCCAGAGCACAACGGAGTATAGTAGAGCAAGGTAGAACGTAGAAGGCCACCATATAGCATTCTATGGCGCAAAAGTCAAGGATATCATAACCTAACCTGACCCACACTAACCCGAACAAACGTGGAACAACTAAACCTGACGAGCCGCGATGCCTATTGCTGGCCGTCCCAGAGTCAAGCTGAACATATGCACATTGGAGCGCAGAAAACCAAGGTAAACCCGTGTACAACACAAAAGTCAAAGGCATCTTGACCAAACGTTACCTAATCTGACGTAGCCAAACGTAACCTGGTTCAAACTATCGTGCCGCGACTGCTGCTGCTGGTATCCCCAGTTTCGAGCAGAGTATAGTAGAGCAATGAAGAGCGCAAGAGTCCACCGAATAGCAGTGTATAGCGCAAAAGTCAAAGTTATCCTATCCTATCCTAACCAAAAGTAACGTCGCGCATCCAGTCGTGCCTTGGGCACTATTTCTTCCCTCCCGAGCGCCAAGTGAAGCATATTAGAGAGCAGGAGTTAGCAGAAATCCACCGAATAGCAGTGTGTAGCGCAAAAGTCAAAGCTATCCAAACCGTACCAATGTAAACATAGACTATACGAACGTAACCTAACTCAGCCTAACATACCCCGGCCACCATTTCTGGCCTCTCCAGTGCAATGCAGAGCATATTAGAGCAGAGTAGAGCGGAGAAAGCCATGAAGTAGCAGTGCATAACACCAAAGACAAAGACATTCCAACATAACCTGACCTAACGGAACCTAACCAGACGTAGAGTTACTAAACGTAACGAGTCGTGACCTCTATTGCTGGCCACACCAGAGCCTAGCAGAACATATTAGGGCACAGTAGGGAGCAGAAATTCACCGAACATCATTGCATAACACAGAAGTCAAAATCATCCTGACCAAACGTAACGTAACCTAACCTAACCGAACGTAACCTAACAAAACCTAACGCTCCGCGGCCACAATTTCAAGCATGCCCAGATCATAGCAGGGAATATTAGGTCACAGCAGAGCGCAGAAAACTACCGAATAGCTGCGTGCAGCACAAAAGTCAAAGTGATCGTAACGAAACTTATCCAAACATAGCCACGCCAAGCGTAACCCAACTCTAGCTAGCGTGCAGAGACCACCAATGCCGGCCTCCCGAGAGCCAAGCAGCACGTACTAGAGCACAGTAGAGCGCAGGAACTCAACGTATATCAGTGTACAGCACAATAGACAAAGCTATCCAATCCTAACCTAACCAAACGTAACGCAACCAAACGTAACATGACTCTACCTGACGTGACGCGACCAGTATTGCTGGCCTTCACAGAGACAAGCAGAGCATACTACAGGAGAGTAGAGCGCAGAAATCCATAGCGTCGCAGTGTATAGCGCAAAAGTCAAAGCTATACCATCCCAACCTAGCCAAACCTAGCAATAATAAGCAGAGCATACTACAGGAGAGTAGAGCGCAGAAATCCATAGCGTCGCGGTGTATAGCGCAAAAGTCAAAGCTATACCATCCCAACCTAGCCAAACCTAGCAATACAAAACGTAATCTAACTCAACCTAACGCGCAGCGACCACTGTTACTAGCATCCCCAGAGCCAAGCAGAATATAAGTAGGGAGCAGAAATTCACCGAACATCATTGCATAACACAGAAGTCAAAATCATCCTGACCAAACGTAACGTAACCTAACCTAACCGAACGTAACCTAACAAAACCTAACGCTCCGCGGCCACAATTTCAAGCATGCCCAGATCATAGCAGGGAATATTAGGTCACAGCAGAGCGCAGAAAACTACCGAATAGCTGCGTGCAGCACAAAAGTCAAAGTGATCGTAACGAAACTTATCCAAACATAGCCACGCCAAGCGTAACCCAACTCTAGCTAGCGTGCAGAGACCACCAATGCCGGCCTCCCGAGAGCCAAGCAGCACGTACTAGAGCACAGTAGAGCGCAGGAATTCAACGTATATCAGTGTACAGCACAATAGTCAAAGCTATCCAATCCTAACCTAACCAAACGTAACGCAACCAAACGTAACATGACTCTACCTGACGTGACGCGACCAGTATTGCTGGCCTTCACAGAGACAAGCAGAGCATACTACAGGAGAGTAGAGCGCAGAAATCCATAGCGTCGCAGTGTATAGCGCAAAAGTCAAAGCTATACCATCCCAACCTAGCCAAACCTAGCAATACAAAACGTAATCTAACTCAACCTAACGCGCAGCGACCACTGTTACTAGCATCCCCAGAGCCAAGCAGAATATACTAGAGCTCAGTAGAGAGCAGAAATGCGCAGAATGGAGGTGTATATCTTAAAAGTCAAAGCTACCCTTTCCTAATATTGCTGTGCGTAACATAGACAAACGTTATATATCTCAACATAATGTGTCGGGACAACTATTGCTGGCCTCCCGAGATTCGGGCAGAACATTGAAGAGCAACGTAGAGCGAAGAGGTCCACCGAGTAGCAGTGTATGGCTCAAAAGGCAGAGCTGTCCTATCCTAACATAACCAAACGTAGCATAACTAAACATAGAATAACTGCACCTATCCGACCTGCACAACTATTGCTGACCTGCACTGAGCCATGCGGAGCATGTGAGAGGAGAGTGGAGAGCAGAAGTCCATAGAATAGCAGTGTATAGCAGAAAAGTTGAAGCAATCCACACCTAACCCAAACAAATATAGCCTAACCAAACGTAGCCTAACTAGCCGTAACGTGCTGAGACCACTATCGCTGGATTCTCCAGAGAAAGTACAATATACTGGTGAACAGTAGAGCGCAACAAGCCTCCTAAGAGCAGTGAAAAACACATGCGTCAGAGATATCCTATCCTTACCTGGCCCAATCTAACATTTTCAAACGTAGAATAACTGAACCTAAGGAGACGGGACCATTATTGCTCTCCACCGCAGAGCTATGCAGAAGGTACAAGAGGGCAGTAGAGCGCAGGCATCCACAGAATAGCCGTGTATACCACGAAAGTCTAAGCTATGCATACCTAACCCAAACTAACATAACTTAACCAAACGTTGCCAAACTCAACATTACACGACGAGACTACTATCGCTGGCCACCTCAGAGCCAAGGAGAGCGCACTAGGGCACAGTGGAGCGCAAAAATCCGCCGAATAGCAACGTATAGCGTAAAAGTGCAAAGCAATTCTTCCCTGCCCTAGCCTAGCCTAACATTACCAAACGTAACCTAACTCACCCTCTCGTGCCACGGCCACTATTGCTGGCATCCCAAGAGTCGAGCAGGGCATTGCACAGCAATGTAGAGCGAAGAGATACACCGAATTTCAGTGTATAACACAAAAGTCAATCCTATCCTCTCCTAACCTGCCGAAACGTAATATAACCAAACGTAGCATATCTCAGCCTTATGTGCCGGCAAAACTATTACTACCCTCCACATGGTCGAGCAGGGCATAGGAGAGCACAGTAGAGCCCAGAATTCCGCAGAATAGCAGTGTTGGGCACAAAAGTCCTGGATATCCTTACCTAACCCATCATAACCTAACCTAACGCAGCGTTGTCTAGCACAACCTAACGTGTCGCGGCCACTATTTCTTGCATCCCCAGAGCAAAGCAGAGCATACTAGACACGAGTAGGGAGCAGAAGTCCAACGAAGAGCAGTGTATAGCGCTAAAGTGAAAGCTCTCCTAGCCAAACATAGCCAAACATAACATAGCCAAACGTAACTTAACTTCACCTAACGTGCCTAGACCTCTATGGCTGAACTCCGCAGGGCCAACCGGAATATACTAGGGCGCGGTAGAGGGCCGAAATCCACCGCATTGCAGTGTAAAACACAAAAGCAGAAGATATCCTAACACAGCAGTGTTGGGCACAAAAGTCCTGGATATCCTTACATAACCCAACATAACCTAACCTAACGCAGCGTTGTCTAGCACAACCTAACGTGTCGCGGCCACTATTTCTTGCATCCCCAGAGCAAAGCAGAGCATACTAGACACGAGTAGGGAGCAGAAGTCCAACGAAGAGCAGTGTATAGCGCTAAAGTGAAAGCTCTCCTAGCCAAACATAGCCAAACATAACATAGCCAAACGTAACTTAACTTCACCTAACGTGCCTAGACCTCTATGGCTGAACTCCGCAGGGCCAACCGGAATATACTAGGGCGCGGTAGAGGGCCGAAATCCACCGCATTGCAGTGTAAAACACAAAAGCAGAAGATATCCTAACCTAACCTAGCCTAACATAACCTAACCGAACGTAGCCTGACTCAATATAACGCAACGACACCACAATTGCTGGCCTTCACGGAGCCAAGATGAACATATTATAGCAGAATAGATCGTAGAAATCAATCGTATAGCAGTGTTTAGCACAAAAGTCGAGGCTATCATCTCCTAACATAACCAAACGTAACATAACCACACTCAACATAACTCAAATTAACGTGCCGCGACCGCTATTGTTTGCCTCCCCTAAGCCAAGCAGAACATATGACAGGAGTGTAGAGTGACGAGATCCATTGATTCGCAGTGTATAGGAGGAAAGTCGAAGCTACCTAGGCCTCACCCAGGCAAATGTAATCTAACCAAGCGAAGCCCAACTCATCAAAACAAGACGCGACCACTATCGCAGGACGCCCCTGGGCCATGCAGAATACGGTAGAGCACAGTACAGCGCAGAAGTCCAAGGCATAACAGTGTATAATACGAATGTCAAAGCTATCCTAACCCAACGCGAACACGCATAGCCTAACCAACCGTTGGCTAACTCATATTAACGTGAAGAGGCCACTATTACAGCTAACCCCAGAGTGGAGCACAGTACGGTGGAGCAATGTAGAGCGTAGGAATCCACCGAAGTGCTGTGTGCAACACAAAAGTAAGCACAGTACGGTGGAGCAATGTAGAGCGCAGCAATTCACCGAACAGCAGCGTGTAGCACAAAAATCAGAGCTATCTTCTCCTAACATAACAAAACGTAACATAAGCAGACGTATTGGAGCTCTATATCTCAACATAATGTGTCGGGACAACTATTGCTGGCCTCCCGAGATTCGAGCAGAGCATGGTAGAGCAATCTAGAGCGCAGGAATCCACCGATTAGCCGTGTATAGCACACAAGTAAAAGCAATCGTAACCTAGCCTAACCAAATGTGACATAACCTAACGCATTATATCTCAGACTAACGTGCCAAGACCAAAACTGCTGGACTCCCCAGAGCCAAGTAGAATATGCCACAGCACGGTAAAGCACAGAGATCTACCGAATAGCAGTGTGCAGCACAAAAGTCAAAGCCATCTTAACAAAACTTAACCCAACACAACCTAACCGAACGCAACCTATCCCAAACTAAAGTGCCTACACCACTATTGCTCTCCTCTCCAAGGCCAAGCAGAATTTAATACAGCACTGTAGAGCGCAGAAATCGACGGCATTGGTGTGCAAAGCAGAAAAGTAGAAGTACCATAGCCAAACCTGACCTAACCCAACCTAACCGAACGTAACCAATCCCAGCCTAACGTGCCTAGTCCATTACTGCTGGCCTCCACATTGCCAAGCTGAATATTCTAGAACACGGTACAGCGAAGTAATCCACCGTATTGCAGTGTATAGCACAAAAGTCTAATATACACTTACCTAACCTGTCCCAACCAAACCTAACCGAACGTAGCCCAACGCAACGTAACGTGCCACGACCGCTATTTTTCGCCTCCCCAGAGTCGAGCGGAGCATATTAAAACATATGAGAGTGCAGAAACCCATAGAGTAACGGTGTATAGCGCAAAAGACGAAGTATCGTAGCCTAACCTAGGCAAACGTAACACAACCAAACGTAACCTAACTCAACCTAACATGACGAGACCGCTATTGCTGGCATCCGCAGAGCCAAGCAGAATATACTAGAGCACAGTGGATCGCAGAGATCCACCGCATTGCAGTGCAGGGCACAAGAGTCTAGCATACCCTAAACTAACCAGACCTCACCTAGCCAATGAGGAAGTAGTGTTACTCAACATTACGACATGAGGAAAATATTGCTGGACTCTCCAGATCCATGCGGAAAGTATTAGAGCACTGTGGATAGGAGCAATCCGCCGAATAGCAATGTGTGGCACAAATGTCAAGGCTAGCGTATCCTAACCCAGCCAAACGTAACATGAACGTATGTAACTTCACAAAAACTAACCCTCCGACACCACTGTTGATGGCCTCTGCTGAGTCAAGCAGGGGACATTGGAACACTTTGGGGCGCAGAAATCAGTGGATATTAGTGTGTATCACAAAAGTCTAAAATATACTAACCGAAAATTACATATCGTAACATAACCAAACGCAGTATATCACTACAAAACGCGCCTAGACCACTATTGCTGGCATCCCCAGAGCCAATCGGAATATACTAGAGCGCTGCAGAATAGAGAAATCCAACGCATTACAGTGTACGTTACAAAACTCAAAGATATCCTAACATAATATGACGCAACCTAACCCAACCAAACGTAGTATACCACAATCTCACGTGCCGCGAACGTTATTGATGGCGCCCGGGGAGCCAAGCAAGTCATATTAGAGCACACTAGAGAGTAGAAGTCCACCGAATAGCAGTGCATAGCGCAAAAGGCGACGCTATCCTAACCTATCTAAACCAAACGTTGCATAAACATTCGTGACCTATATGAACCTAACGCGCCGAGACCACTATCTCCGGCCACCCCAGAGTCAAGCAGAATATGCTAGAGCAGAGTAGAGCGCAGACATACACCACATTGCAGTGCAAAGCACAAAAGTCGAAGATATTCTAACCTAACCTGACCGAACCTGACCAACCCGAACATAATGTAGCTCAACATAACGTGACGAGGCCAATACTGCTGGTGTCCCCAGAGTGAAGCAGGAAATAATAGGGCACGTTAGATCGCAGAAATCCACCGAATAGCAATGTATAGCGCAAAATTCGGAGTAGCCAATCCTAACTTAGCCAATCGTAACATATGCAAACGGTCCCTAACACAGTTTAACCTGACGAAACCACTATTGCTGGCCTCCCCTGCGCCAAGCAGAAAATATTAGAACTCAGTAGATTGCAGATATCGGAGGATAGCAGTGTATAGCACAGAAGTTTGAACTATCCTACCCTAACCTCACCGAACGCAACATAGCCAAACGTTGCATAGCTTGACCCAACGTGCCGAGACCGCTATTGCTGGCCTTCACGGGGACGAGTAGAATATACTAGAGCACAGCAGAGTGCGGAAATCCACCGTATTGCGGTCTACATCACAATAGTCAAACATACACTGACCCAACCTGACCTTACCTAACCAACCAAACGAAGTGTGACTTAACATAACGTGACTTGACCAATATTTCTGGCATCCTCGTAGCCAAGCAGAGCATACGGAGCACAATAGAGCGATGAAATCCACCAAACAGCAGTGAATAGTACAACACTCAGAAAAGCAAATCCTAACCCAGCCAAACGGAACATATCCGAACGTGGCCTAAATGAACCTAATAGGACGAGACCATTACTGCTGTCCTCCACTGAGAAAAGCAGAGCGTACAACAGCGCAGTACAGCGCTGAGTTCCACCGCACTGCACTGAACACCACAAGGGCCGTAGATAACCTAACCTAACCTGACCTAACCTAAACTAACAAAACGTAGCATAGCTAAACATGACGTTCCGCAAACACTGCACCTGGACCCACCAGGGCCAAACAGAGTGTATCAGAGAACAGCGTATCACAGAAACCTACCGATAAGAATGTAAAGCACAATAGCCAAAGTAGCCTATCCTAACCTAGCCAAACGTAACATAACTCAGCCTAACATGACGAGATCAACATTGCTGGCCTCCACTCGGACAAGCAGGGTGTACTAGAGCACAGTAGTACTCAGAAATCCAACGCAATGCTGTAAATAGCAAAAGAGTAGAAGATATCCTAACCTCACCTTACCCAACCTTACCTACATAAGCGTAGTGTTGCTCAACATAACGTGACCAGACAAACATTGCTGGTCTCCCCAGGTTGAAGCAGGAAATATTACGGTGCAGTAGAATGCAGAAATTCACCGAATAGCAGTGTATAGCGCAAAAGTCAAGGTAGCTTGTACTAACCTAGCCAAACGTAGTAAAACCAAACGTATCGTAGCTCAACCTATCATGACGAGACCATCATTGCTGGCCAACACAGAGGCAAGTGGAGTGTACTACATCGCCGTGGTGTGTAGAAGTCCACCGCAATGCAGTGAATAGCACAAAAGCCGAAGGAATCCTAGCCTAACCTGGCCTCACCTAACCGAACCACACGTAGCGTAACTCAACAGAGCGTGTCGCCGCCACAGCTTTCGGACTCCCCAGGGCAATGCTGAATACTGTAGAGCACAGTGGATGACAGGAACACACCGGATAATAGTGTACAGCACGAAAGTCGAAGCAATCTTAACAAAACGTATCCTAACAAAACCTGATCAAACGCAGCCTATCTCAACATAAAGTGCCGCGAACACTTTTGCTGTGCTCTCCACAGCCAAGTAGAATGTAGCAGAGCACAGCTGAGCGCAGGAATCCACCGAAAGCAGCGTATAGCACGAAGGCCAAAGATAACCGGAACGAGCTTGACAAAACCTAGCCAATCCAAACGTAACATAACCAAGCCTAACTTGCAGAGACCACTATTGCTGGCCTCCCCAGCGCCAAACAGAATAAACTACGGCACACAAGTGCGCAGAAATCCTCCGCACGGAAATTTATATCACAATAGCCGTAGATATCCTATCACAACCTGGCGTAATCTAACCTGACCAAACGTAGCATAACCAAACATAACGTGCAGCGGCAACTGCTCCTGGCCTGCCCATAGCCAAGCGGAACGTACTAGAGCACAGTAGATCACAGAAAAACACCGAATATCTGTGTTTAGTGCGAAAGTCTGTGATATCCTGCCCAAACTTAATCAAACATAACCAAGCCGAACGTAAACAAACACAACCTAACGTGCAGCGACGGCTATCGCTTGCCTCCCTACAGTCGAGCAGGGTTTAGTACAGCAATGTAGAGCGCTCAAATCCACCGAATGGTAGCGTGTAGCGCAAAAGTCAAAGAAGTCCTACCCAAGCCTTCATAACCTAACCTAACGAAACGTAACTTAACTCAACCTAAGGTGCCTGGGCCACTATTACTGGCCACCCCAGTGCGAATCAGAGCATATTAAAGCACATAAGTGCGTAGGAATCCACGGAAAAGCAGTGCATAGCACAAAAGCCAAAGCACCCTCTCCTAACCAAGCCAAAGGTAACACAACCAAAGTTAACACAACTGAACCTAACACGACGAGGCCACCATTGCTGGCCTCCCCAGGGCCATGAATAAGATACTAGAGGACAGCAGAGCACAGAAATCCACCGCATTGCAGTGTGTGGCACAGAAGTCAAACATATCTTCACATAACCTGGCCTTACCTAACCTATGCAAACGTAGAGTAACTAAGCGTAACGTGACGAGGCCAGTATTGGTGGCCCCTCCAGAGGGAGGCATGGCACATTAGAGTACATTAGAGCCCAGAAGTCCTACGTACAGCAGTGAATAGCACAGGAGTCGAAGTACCGTATCCTAACCAAGCCAAACGTAACATACTCAAACGTAACATAACTCAACCCAACATGACCAGATCACTATTGCTGGACCCGACAGGTACGGGCAGAATGTACCACAGCACAGAAGTGCGCAGGAATCCACCGCATTGCAGTGAATGGCACAAAAGCCGTAGATATCGTAACCTAACCACACCCTAACCTAACTGAACGTAGCATACCTCGTTATATTGGGCAGCGGCCGCTGCTCCTGGTGTACCCAAATCCAAGCAGAATATTCTAGAGCAATGTAGAGTGCAGAAGTCCACCGAACAGCAGTGTATAGCACAAAAGTCAAAGAAATCCTGACCAAGCCATCCTAACATACCCTAACGAAAAGTAACATAACTCAACCTAACGTGCCGAGACCACTATTAATGGCCACCACACAGCCAATGGGAAAATATTCGGACACAGTAGAGCGCAGACATCGGAATGTAGCAGTTTACTGCACAGATGCATAGCTATCCTATCCTCACCTTACCAAACGTGCCATAGACGTTCGTGGCGTATGTCAACCTAGCGTGCCGAGACCACTATCGCTGTCCTCCACGGAGCCAAGCAGAAAATACCAGAAGATAGCGGAGCGCTGAAATCAACCCCATTGCATTACATAGCACAAAAGTCATACACATCCTGACTTAACCTGGCATTACTTAACCTATCCGAACGCAGAGCAACTCAACGTAACGTGACGAGACCTATATTTATGATATCCCCAGAGCCAAGCAGAACTTATTAGAGCACATCAGAGCGCAAAAGTCCACCGAATAATGGTGTTTAGCACTAAGGTCGAAGCAACCATAACCCAATATATCCTGACATAGCCTATTCCAAAGTAGCCTAACAGTGCATATCGAGCCGCGACCACTATTGCTGACCTGCCCAGGGCCAAGCATAATATAGTAGAGTGCAGTCGAGCGCAGAAATCCGCGGATAGCTGTTTTTGGCACAAAAGTCAAAGCTATCCTGTCCTAATACTTCCAAACTTAACATAAGCAAACGTAACATAACTCAACCTAACATATACCGACCACTATTCCTGCCACCAACAGAGACGAGCAGAGATTACTAGAGGACAGCAGAGCGAAGAAATCCATAGAATCGCAGTATATGGCACATAAGTCGTAACCATCCATACCTAACCCAAGCTAACATAACCTAACCAAACGTAGCCTTCCTCAAGCCAACGTGCCGCGACCACAGCACCCGGCCTCCACAGAGCCAAGCAGAATGCAATAGAGCACAGTCGATCACAGAAATTCACCGAAATCCTCCGCATTGCAGTGAAGAGCACAAGAGACGTAGATACCCTTGCATAACCTGAACTAACGTAACATAACCTAACTTGGCATAACACAGCATTACGTGCCGCAGCCACTGCTGATGGCAACCCTGGATTCAAGCTGAAGATGGTAGAGCAATGTAGATCATAGTAACCCTCCGAAAAGCAGTGCACAGCACGAAAGTCAAAGTCAGCCTATCCAAACTTAACCTAACCTAACCAAACCAAACATACCTGCCTCAAGCTAACGTGCGTCGACCTCTATTGCTCGCCTCCCCGTATTTGAGCGGAGTATAGTCTAGCAATGAAGAGCGCTCTCATCCTCCGGTGGCAGTGCACAGCACAAAAATCAAAGAAATCCTAACCAAGCCTTCCTAGCCTAACCCAACGGAACGTAACTTAAGTGAAGCTGACGTGCCGGTAGTACTACGACTGGCCACCCCAGATCCAAGCGGAACATGTCAGAGCAGAGTATAGACCAGAAATCCTCCGAATAACAGCGTATGGCACAAAAGTCCAAGCTGTTCTGTCCTAACGTAGACAAACATAACATAAGCAAACGTATCATATCTGAACCTAACGAGCAGAGACCACTATAGCGTTCCTCTCCAGACCCAAGAAGAATATACTAGAGCACAGTAGAGCGCAGGGATGCACCGCATTGCAGTGTATAGCACAAAAGTCAAACATATCCTGACATAACGTTACCCTACCTTACCTAACCAAACATAGTGTATCTAAGCATAACGTGACGTGACCAATATTGTTGGCATCCCCAGATACAGGCAGAGCACACTAGAGCACACTAGAGCGCAGAAATCCCCCGAATAGCAGTGAATAGCACAGAAGACCATGTAGATTATCCTAACCATGCCAAACGCAACACACCCAACCGAAGCATAACTCAACCTAACATGACCAGACCACTATTGCCGATGTCCATAGAGACAAGCAGAATGTACTATGGCACAGGAGAGCGCAGAAATCCACCGCACTGCAGTGGGCAGCGCGAAAGTCGAACATATCCTAACATAACCAGATTTCACGTAACCTAACCTAACGTCGCGTAACGCAACGGATCATGCCGCGATCACTGCTCTCGGCCTCCCCTGAGCCAAGCGGAATGCAGTAGGGAACACTAGATCACGGAAATCCATCGAGTATGGCATGAGTGTCAAAGCTATCGAAACCAAACTTTGCCTAACCTAACATAACCAAACGTAACATAACTCAACGCAACGTGCCAGGGCTAGTATTGCTCGACTCGCCTGAGTCCAGCAGGGCAGAGTAGAGCAATGTTGAGCGCAGGAATCCACCGAAGAGCAGTGTACAGCGCAAAAGCCAAAGAAATCCTAACCAAGCTTTCCTAAGCTAACCAAATGGAACACAACGTAACTTTAGCTGTCGCGCCGCGAATATTGTTACTGGCCGCCCCAGAGCCAAGCAGAACATGTCAGATCGCAGTAGATCGCAGGCATCCACCGAATAGCAGCATATGATACGAAAGTCTAAGCTATCCTCTCCTAACCTAACCAAACGTAGCATAAGCAAACGTACCTAAACTCAACCATACGTCCGAGACCTCAACACAGTAGAGCGCAAAAATCTGCGGGGAGCAGTGTACAGTACAAAAGCCTAGACTATCCTATCCTAACCTCAAAAGACGTAACTTATCCAAACGTAGCACAACTTAACCTAACGTGCCGAAACCAATATTACTGGCCTCCCTACATCCAAGTAGAATATACTGAAGTACAGCTTAGCGCAGAAATCCTCAACATTGCAGTGAAAAGCGTAAAAGCTGTAGACATCCTATCCCAACCTGTCCTAGTCTAACCTAACCAAGCGCAGCATATCCAAACATGACGTGCCGCGACCTCTGCTCGTTGCTTCCCCGCGGCAATCGAGGATGTAGTAGAGCACAGTAGTTCACAGAAATACACCGAATGGCAGGGATAGGCACGAAAGTCGATGCAGCATATCCTAACCTAGCCAAACGTGACAAGTAGAAACGTAACAATACAAAACATAACTTGACGAGTCCACCATTCCTCGCTTCCACAGAGGCAAGAAGAAAGCTCCAAAGCACAGTAGAGCGCAGAAGCCCACCGCATTGCAGTGAATAGCGCGAAAGCCGTAAATATCCTCGTTTAACCTGACTCAACCTGACCTAACCAAACGTAGGATAACTCAACATAACCTGCAGCGACCACTGCTACTGGCCTCCCATAACCAAGCAGAATGCAGCAGAGCGCAGTAGATCACCGGAGTGCTCCGCAAAGCAGTGAATAGCACAAAAGCTCTAGATATCCTAACCAAACCTGACAAAATCTAACCGAATCAAACGCAGCATAGCCCAACATGACGTGCCGTGAACATTGCCTCGGGCATCCACAAAGCAAAGCAGAATGCAGCAGAGCATAGCAGATAACAGAAATGCAACGAATAACTGTGTATAGTACGAAAGCCGTAGCCACCCCATCCAAACTTAGCCTAACCTTCCCTATACAAGCGTAACCAAGCAAAACCTGACACGCCACAACCATTATTGCTCACCTCCCCGGAGTTGAGGAGAGTATAGTAGAGCAATGTAGAGAGCAGGAATCCAACAAATACCGGTGTACAGCAGAAAAGTCAAAGAAACCCTAACCTAACCTTCCTAAAATAACGTAACGAAGCGTAACATAACCAAACCTTTTGTGCCGAGACCTCAATTACTGGCCTCACCTGAGCCAAGCAGAAAATATTGCAACACAGTAGAGCGTAGTTGTCCGCGGATGGCAGTGTATATCACAAAAGTCTGAACTATCCTCCCAGAACCTCACAAAACGTAACATACCAAAATGTAACACAACTAAACCTAACATGACGAGACCACGATTGCTGGCCCCACAGATGCAAGCAGAACATACTAGAGCACACTAGTGCGCCGAAATCCACCGCACTGCTTTGAACAGCACAATAGCCGTAGATACCGTAACCTAACCTGACGTAACTTTACCTAGCAGAAAGCAGCATATCTCAACATACCGTGTAGCGACCGCTGCTTCTGGCCACCCAACAGCCGAGCGGAATGTCGTAGAGCACTGTAGATCACAGAAATACACCGAATAACTGTGTGCAGCACGTAAGTCGTAGCCACCCCTACCGAATTTAACCAAACCTACACTAATCAAGCGCAACATATCGCAAACTAACGTGCCGTGGCCAACATTGCTGGCAGTTCCAGGGCTAAGCATAATATAGTATAGCACTGTACAGCGCTGAGGTACTCCGAATAACAGTGTATAACGCGAAAGTGAAAGCTATCCCTACCGAACTTCGCCAAACCTAAACTATCCAAGCGCAACCCAACACAACTTAACGTGCCGAGAAAAATAGTGTTTGCATTCCCAGGGCTAAGCGTAATATAGCAGACCACAGTACAGCGAAGGAATGTTCCGAATGGCGGTGGATGCCGCGAAAGTCTAAGTTAATCTGACCGAGCTTAGCCAAAACTAGCTTAACCTAACGTAGCCTAAATCAATCTAACGTGGCGAGACCAATATTGCTGGTCTCCACAGACAAGCAGAATGTACTAGAGCACATTACAGCGCGGAGAACCAACGCAACGGAGTGATGGTCACAAAAGCCTTAGACATCCTACCCGAACCTTAGAGAGCCTAACCTAACCAAACGCAGCATAACCGAACATGACGTGACGCGACCGCTGCCCCTGTCTTCCCCTGGCCCAAGTAGAATATAGCAGAGCACAGTGGATAACAGGAATCCACGAATAACAGTGTACAGTCCGTAAGTCGTAGATACCCTGACCAAACTTAACCTAACCTTAACTAACCGAACGTATCATAACATTACCTGACGTGCCGCGGCAACTATTGCTCGCCTCCCCAGAGTCCAGCAGAGTGTAGCGGAGCAATGTGCACCGCAGAAATCCACCAAATAGCAGTGTATAGCACAAGAGTCGAAGAATACCAGACCTAACCTCCACAACCTAACCTAACGAAACGTATCCTAGCTCAACCTAACGTGCCGAGGCCACTATTACTGGCCACCCCAGAGCCAAGCAGAGTATACTAGAGTGCATTAGTGCGCAGAAGCCCGGGGAAATCAGTGTATAGCACAAGAGACGAAGATATCCTAACCTGACCTGACCAAACGAAACGTAAGGGAACGAAGCATAGCGGAACATAACGTGCCGCGACCACAACCTCTCTCCTCCCCAGAACCAAGCATGATGTAGTAGAGCAGGGTGGATCACAGAAGTCCACCTGGTAACAGTGTATAGCACGAAAGTCAAAGGTACCCTGACCTAATCTGGCCTTACCTAAACTATTCGAACGTTGCATAACTGATAATGACGTGACGGTACCAACGTTTCTGGCCTCAGCAGAGCCAAGCAGAGCATTTTAGCGGACAATACAGCGCAGAAATCCACCGTATAACAGTGAATAGCGCAAAAGAGATGGTAGCCTATCCGAACCTAGCCAAACGCAGCACATCCAAATGTAGCGAAGCTCAACATCACATGACGAGACAACTATTGCTGGTCTCCTCAGGAACAAGCAGAATGTACTGCAGCACAGTAGAGCGCAGAAATCCACTGCACTGCAGACAGAAGCACAAAAGTCGAGTACATCCTCACCTAACCTAAGCCAATCTAGCACAACCAGGCATAGAATATCTCAATGCAACGTGCCGCGAACACACCACTTGTGCTCCCCAGGGCCAAGCGGAACGTAGTAGAGAACGGTCGATCACAAATGTTCTCCGAATCACAATGTATAGCACGAACGTTAAGGCTACAGTAACCAAACCTAGCCTAATTCAAGATAACGTGCCACAACCACTATTGCTCGCCTCCCCAGAGTCGAGCTTGAAATGGTAGATCAACGCAGATCGCAGCAATCCACCAAATATCAGTGTGGAGCACAAAAGTCTGAACTACCATATCCTAACAACTCCAAACGTGGCCTAAATCAACCTACCGTGCCGCGACCAATATTGCTGTCACCGACAGCGCCAAGCAGAATACACCACAGCACAGCAGAGGCCAGAAATCCACCGTACATCAGTGTATAGCACTGGAGTCGAAGATATCCCAACCGAACCTGTCCTCACCTAACCTAACCAAACTTAACGTAACTCAACGTAACGTGCCGCGACCACTGCTGCTAGCATCCCCGGAGTCAAGCAGAGAACAGTAGAGCAACTTAGATTGCAGGAGGCCATCGAAACGCGGTGTACAGCACGCAAATCAAAGACACCCTTGCCAAACTTGACCCAACCTAACCTAACCGAACATAACCTAACTCAACCCAACGTGCCCAGACAACACTTGCCCGCCACCAAAAGTCGAGCACAGCATAGTAGAGAAATGCAGAGCGCAGAAATCCACCCAATAACAGTGTATAGCACAGAAGGCGGGAATATCCTAACCGATCCAAACCAAACGTAGTACAGCAGAGCATAACGTGCGACGGCCGCTATTGGCGGCCTTCGTAGTGAAAAACAGAGCATATTAGAGCGCATTAGAGCGCAGAATTCCACCGAATAGAAGAGAATTGCACAAAGGTCTAAGTAGCATACCCTAACCTTGCCAAACGTAACTTACCCGAACGTAGTCTAACACAACCTAACATGACGAGACCGCTACTGCTGACCTCGACAGGGACACGCAGGATGTGCTAGAGTTCATTAGAGCGCAGAAATCCTCAGCATTGCAGTGAATGGCACAATGGCCGTAGATTTCCTAACCTAACCTGACATAATCTAGCCAAACCAGACACAGCATAACCCAATATGATGTGCCGCGACCACTGCACCTGGCAACGCCAGATCAAAGCAGAATTTAGTAGAGCACTTTAGATAACAGATAACAGAAATCCGCCGAAAAGCAGTGTAAAGCGCAATAATCAAAGTAGCACATCCTAACATAGCCAAACCTGACATACACAAACATAGCCTAACCGAACCTAACATGACGAGACCACTATTGCTGGAATCCACAGTGAGAACCAGAATGTAGTGGAGCACTGCAGTGCGCAGAAAGTGATCGCATTTCAGTGAATAGCACAAAAGCCGAAGATATCGCAACCTAATTTGCCCTAACCTAACATAACAAGACGTAGCGTAGCTCAAAGTAACGTACCGCGACCACTGCTCCTGGCATCCCAAGAGTCAAGCAGAATGTAGTAGAGCACAGTAGGTTGCGGAAATCCACCGAATAGCAGTGTAGAGCACAAAAGCCAAATATATCCTAACCTAACCGACCTAACCTAACCTAACCAAGCGTAGTGTAATTCAACATAACGTGCCTCGACCGCTATTGGTGGCATTGGTATCACCAAGCAGAGCATATGAGTGTACATTAGAGCGCAGAGATACACTTAATAGCAGTGTATAGTACAAAAGTCGAAGTAGCGTATCCTAAACTAGCCAAACGTAACACACCCAAACGGAGCCTAATCCAGCCAAACACGTCGTGACCGCCATTGCTGGCCTCCAGAGAGACAAGCAGAATATACTAGAGCACAATAGAGCGCAGAAACTCTCCGCATTACAGTGAGTAGCGCAAAAGTTGTAGATATCCTAGCATAACCTGACTTAACCTTACGTAACCAAACGTAGCGAAACAAAACATGACGTAACGCGACCACTGCTCCTGGTCTGCCCTTAGCCAAGCAGAATGTAGTAGAGCACAATGGATGACAGAAATACACCGAATAATACTGTATAGCACGAAAGTGGATGCCAACCTAACCAAACATAACCTAACCTGACCTAACCGAACGTGACATAATATAACCTAAAGTGCTGAGGCCGTTATTGCTCGCCTCTCCAGAGTCGAGCGGAGTGCAGTAGAGCAATATAGGTCGCAGAAATCCACCGAATAGCAGTTTAGAGTACAAGAGTCTAAGTAATCCTATCCGTGCCTACCTAACCTAACATAACGGAATGCAACCATTCTCAACCTGACGTGCCGAGTACACCATTACTGGCCTCCCCTGAGCCGAGCAGAGTATAGTAGAGCAATGTTGAGCGCAGGTATCCACAGAGTAGCTGCGTATGGTACAAAGTTCGTGGATGTCCTAACCAAGCCTGGCATAACCTAACATAACCAATCGTAGCATAGCTCAACTTAATGCGCGGCGGCCGCTATTGATGGCATTCGTAGGGCCAAGCAGAGCACATTAGCGCACGTTAGAGCGCGGAAGTTCACCGAATGGCAGTGCATAGCACAAAAGTCAAAGTAGCCTCTCCTGACCTAGCCAAATATGCAACACCCGAACGGAGCCTAGCCCAACCTAACATGGTGGTACCGCTAATTCTGGCACCCCAGGGCCAAGCAGAACACATTAGAGCGCAGTAGGCCGCAGAAATACACCGAACAACTTTGAATTGCACAATACTCCAAGTTATTTCGTCCTAACGCAACGAGACTTATCATATGCAAACGTAGCCTAAGTAAACCTAACGCGACGAGAACACTGTTGCTGGTCCCCCCAGAGCCAAGCAGAAGACATTAGAACCCCGTAGAGAGCAGAAATCGGTTGATAACGGCGTATAGCACAGTGACTAGTCTCTCCTGCCCTAACCTCACCAAACGTGGCATTACTCGACCTCACGTCCCGAGACCGCTATTGCTGGACCCCCAGAGCCAAGCGGAATATGCTACAGCACAGCAGAGCGCAGAAGTCCAAAGAATTGCAGTGTATAGCGCAAAGGCCAAACTTATCGTCATGTGACCAGACCATAACTTACCTACCCAAACATAGTGTACCTAAACATAACGTGCCGAGACCGCAGCCGCTGGCATCCCCGGAGTCAAGCAGAATACAGTAGAGCACTGCAGATCACAGAAATCCACCGAACAACTGTGTATAGGACGAAATTCAAAGATATTCTAGCCATGCCTTCCTAACCTACCCTAACAAAACGAAACATAGCTCAACCCAACGTGCCGAGGCAACTATTATTGGCCACCACACAGTCAAGCAGGGCATATTGTAGCACATGAGAGCACAGAAACCCACCGTATAGCGGTGTATAGCACAAGAGGCAAAAGTATCCCCTCCTAACCTAGCCAAACGTATCATAAGCGATCGTTACGTAACTAAACCTAATATAACGCGACCACAGTTGCTGGCCTCCACAAAGACAAGCAGAATGTACTAGAGCACAGTACTGCGCAGAAACCCATCGCTTTGCAGTTAATAGCACAAAAGTCGAAGATATTCTGACCAACCCTGACGCAAACTAACCTAACCGTATGTAACGAGACACAACCTTAATTTCTGAGATCACTATTGCTGGCCCACCAGAGCAAAGCAGAAAATATTAGAACGCAGTATATGACAGAAATCCGCGGACCGCAGTGTACAGCGCAAAGGTCTAAACTATTCTATCCAAACCTTGCCAAACATAACATGACCGAACGCAGCATAGCTAAACATAACGTGCCGATACCACTATTGCTGTCCACCCCAGGGCCAAGCAGAACATACAAGAGCACACCAGAGCGCAGAAGTCCACCGCATAGAAGTGAATAGCACGAAAGTCAAAGCTAACATACCCTAATATGTCCAATCTAGGCAAAAACGAACGCAAGATAGCTCAATCTAATGTACCCCGACCATTACTGCTGGCCACCACGGAGACGGTCAGAACTTACTGGAGGACAGTAGAGGGCAGAAATCCATAGATACGCAGCGTATAGCACGAAAGTCATACCTAACCTGACCTCACCCAAGCTAACCTAAACAAACCAAACGTAACCTAACTCAACCTAACGTGCCGAAGCCAATATTGCTGGCATTCCCAGGGCTAGGTATAATATGGTAGAGCACTGCACGGCGCAGAAGTACACCAAATAGCAGTGAATAGCACAAAAGTCACAGATATCCAAACCTATCCTGACCTAACCTAACCTAACCTATCGTAGCATATATCAGCACAACCAGCCTAGACCACTATGGCTGGCCTCCCCATCATCAAGCGGAACATACCAGAGCAGAAGCCCAT